>NC_088781.1:82459127-82759127 GCF_958450345.1 Calliphora vicina | reverse complement strand
TTTTTTAAAAAAAGCTGTTATTGCATGCGCAATAACATGCCTGTGAAGCAAATTTTTCCTAACTTTTTTTAGTTTTTTATACCGGAATTGCTTAGGGGCAAAAATGGGCAGCTGAATTTTTAATAAGTGTTAGCTGATACTTCTAGTTTTAATTTTATATAAGTCTCGGGCTAGAGGTCGTTGGAGATAATTTTCAAAATTTGTTTTATTTGCATATATATCATTTATAACATCCAATTGTATAAAAAAAATCATTATGTCATTACAAGAGTATTTTAAAAGCATGAAGCGATAAAAGGTAGCATATATAATACGGACATTTCAAACGCATTCACTTAGGTCAATAAATAATAAAGATATAAGCCTAATACTTTTGGTACATGAAGACATAAAAAAAATTAATTAATGCCGCCCTTGACCACTGTGCAGCGCCCAGTCGAATCTGACAAAATAATCACGCACTAAGGAGCCTTCCATATTTTTATATTCGTCCATAGCAAAGGATGGAGTCCTAGACGACTGTAGCCTGTTTTCCGTTGTCGAGGAATGTGGGGATTGTTCTGCACGTATTGCATCAGCTAGTGATCCAATTATCGTATTTAATTGTCCCTGCTCCATTTCAATACAATCCCACTTCTGACACCACTATTACATCCGTGTTTGTATTCAATAAGTAGGATATGATAGCAAAGCAGCAGTTTGATGCGCAATCAGTTTTTATTAATTCAAATGCTTCTTCTGTCTAATAGTCCATTTGATTTTTCTCTTGTCTTTTTTTTTACATCCTTTTAGAAATTTATTTAGCTTAATTTGGTGATGTGCAGCATGTGGCATAAATCTTCGATAATAGTTGGTTGTTGCTAGGAACCTACGAAGCTGTTCCACTATAATTGGTTTTTGAGTCTTAAGAATTGCTTGAATTTTTGATTGCATTGGTTTAATACCTTCAGCGGATATATGATATCCTAAAAAGTCTAATTCAGATACTCCGAATAAACATTTGCTTGGATTTATAATTACTCCATTGTCGTTTAAACGCCTGAACAATATCTCTAAATGTTTTAAGTGTTTTTCTTTAGATCTTGACGCCACTAGAATATCATCAATGTATACATATATAAAATTTAAATCACGACAAATATCGTCCATCCATCTTTGAAAACTTTGAGCGGAATTACGCAAACCGAATGGCATTTTAAGGTATGCGAATAGGCCAAAAGGTGTGATAATTGCAGTTTTTTTTATATCAGTTGGGTTTACTGGTATTTGATGATATTCCTTGACTAAATCAAGTTTTGTAAATATTTGCTGAATTCACAACAATTTGTATCGTGTATCTTGTATTAAATACAATTTTTGTTTATTAGTTGTATATTGTATGAATGTTTTTGAAAGCGTAGTATGTATAACAAGTCTACCGACTCTCATTTTTTTCAAATTACTCTCTCACATATACCCGTATATGTGTGCTCAGAGAAATTTATAGCTGTAAACCAATACAACTTTTTAAAAACATACAAAATAAAAGTCTATAAGTGTATTTAATTTTTGTATGAAAATTTTCAACAATAAGCTTACACTATTGCATTCTAATACAATAATACACTCAATACACTCGATACATGGGTTTTGTGAATTCAGCAATTGAATTACCTGCCAGATTTGATGTAAAATCTGTCACAAATGGTATAGGATATCTGTCTGGAACGGTTATACGATTTAACGATCTATAATCGCCGCATGGACGCCATTTTTTTTTAACGTTTATTTATTGAATCTGCCTTACTTAGGCCTGACAATAAGTAATAAAATCTTATAACTAAAATTAAAACTAAATGCTCTCTGACGGGAGCGTTGATATGGGCCACATCTTAGCGGGGTGGTAGATCGGCTCTACGAAGCCTTGATCTTGTTTGGGTCTGTGTGAGATGTCTTGCAAGCGGGTTCGGGTGGTTCCACAATTTCATGATGTATTTCTCACGGACATTCTTGAATTCATCTTTAACTAACGGTACTTGTAGGTCTCTATGGATGTTCTCATTTCTTATGTACCAAGGTGCACCTGTCATTGTCCTAAGAATTCTCGATTGTGCCCTCTGTATAAGTTCAATACTGGAATTACTGGATTCCATACGTCCAGATTGGTTTTAAAACACATTTATACAGGATGACTTTATAGTCAAGGCTTAATTTTGATTGGTGATTGAGTAACCAGTGATGGCTAGAGGCTCTTAACTTCATGTGAAGTCTCTTGGCTTCTATATGACGACGCCAAGTAAGTCGTCTATCCAAGTGAATACCAAGGTATGTGACAGTATCTGTCTGTGGAATGTTTATGTTATTTAGTGTGATAGGTGGACAATCACCGCTTCTGAGAGTAAATGTGATGTGTTTACTTTTGAGTTCATTTACTCGTATTCTCCAGTTATTCAACCATATCTCCACGAGTCTCAGATAATTGGCCAATTTCGTAGAAGCTACCTGCGGATCTGAATGTGAGCTAAGTATTGCCGTATCATCAGCGAATGTTGTTGGTAAGTCTATCACACACAGGCAAGTCAGAAGTATATATCAAATAAAGTGTTGGTCCGAGAACACTTCCCTGTGGAACACCAGCTTTAATTTCATAATTTCCTGTTACATAATCGCAATATTTCACTCTAAAACTCGGTCTGATATGTATGACTCCAGCAATCGATGCGTACTTGGTGGAAGTAGACACTTAACTTTGTGAATCAACCCCTTATGCCACACCTTGTCGAAGGCCTGGGCGATGTCCAAAAAGATAGCACAGCAGTATTTTTTATTTTCAAAAGATTTTCTAATCTCTCCAGTCAATCGATTAACTTGTTCAATGGTTCCATGTTGTTCACGAAAACCAAATTGATGAACTGGGATAATAGTTTGGTTATTTATGTATGGCATAATTTTACATTGCAATATTTTCTCAAATAACTTTGATATGCCTGGCAGTAGACTTATAGGTTTGTATGAAGACGGCATTGTTAAATCTTTTCCTGGTTTAGGTATCATGATCTGAGCAATTTTCCAATTAGTTGGGAAAACGCCTAGTCTAATGATCGCAGAAAACAATACAGAAAGCACGATTATAGCTAGGTTAGGTTAGGTTTGGAAGGGTGTACATTGAGTGTACTTCCACCCGGAGACCTTGAGGTCCATTGTGATTCCCTTCAATAGAGATAGATAAAGATAATAGCATTAGAGTAAGCAAAAAGAAGTCCAAAATTCCGTCTGATAAAAAGAAGAAGAAAAGAAAGGAAAGATAAGTCTTTTTACGGATTTGGACCTGCCGTAGAACGTCCCTTAAATAGCCACCCTATTCCCTTAATGAAACCCAGTATGTTGCTTAGTTTGCAGCCAGCAACACTACCAAGTTCGTCCAGAAATCTATTTCCTAGCTATTTAAGTCTGTGACCTTGTAGCATAGGACAGTTGCACATAATGTGCTCTACTGTCTCTATCTCCTCTGCATCCCCACATACTCTACAGAAGTCCTGTGTGCCAATATCCCATTTTCCCTTAAAGGCTCCAATTGAGCAATGACCGGTTATCACTCCTACTAGAATCCTGAGATTGTACCTATCCAACTCTAACAGTGTTCCAGTCGCATTCGCATTCAGTCTTAGCCATAAGGCCCTGGACACTTTGCAATCTGTTCTATTGCACCAGGATTGATTCGTGCAGTCCCGGAATCTTTCGTAGATTACCCTGTAGTAGTGACAAATGGGTGGTCTGACAGCCCGTTCCCTAGTGTCATGGTCCAGATCAGAACCATGTCTAGCAAGTTCATCTGCTACCTCGTTACCCTGTATATCACAGTGCCCTGGCACCCAACACAATCTCACTGAGTAGTGTACCAATAGCTCTTCCAGAGCTCTCCTACAGTCCTCTACTAGGTTGGAGTGTACTAAATGACATTCCAAGGCCTTCAGTGCCGCCTGACTGTCTACATATATTGTCACTACAGCCCACCTATTGATGTGTGTCCCTATCAACTCTGTGGCTTTCCAGATCGCGAAGATCTCTGCCTGGAAGACGCTACACTCGTTAGAGAGTCTATATGAGCGCTTGATGTCTTGATCGACCAAATAAACCCCGGCCCCTGTACCAGAATCCATTTTGGAACCGTCTGTGAAAACTGCGCACCCATCAAACAGTTGATCGGATCCAGCCCACTTATCCCTAGTGGGGAATTCTACTGGGGGTGAAGCACCAAAGTTGAAGGTCGCGACCTTATAGTCAGAGATTCCAGATGGAATAATGGTCTGACTAACAAGACCGGCTTCATACAGTATCATAGTGTGTCCTATCCGCAAGGGTTTCACCAAGGAAGACTCCGATAGTCTGAGTAAGTTCCTTGCTGCCACACTTTCAACATATGTCTCAATGGGTAGTAGGTTCAGGATTATATCCAACGCCGCCTGCGGGGTGTTGCCTAGGGCACCTGTGATACCCAGACATGCACATCTTTGAGCCTTGTTGAGTATAGCCCTGTAGCTACGTTTCCTCATTGCCTCCCACCACACTGTGCAGCCATAAGTAATAATAGGTCTAACAACAGAAGTGTAGATCCAATTAACCATACTAGGTCGCAAGCCCCAGTTCTTGCCAATTGAGTTCCTACATGTATAGTAGGCATTAAGGCCCCTTTTCAATCTTTCCTGCGTATTTATTTTCCATGACAGTTTATTGTCAAGGAAGGTTCCTAAATACTTGGCTCCCCCTGATAAACTCAGCTCAACGCCGTCTAGTTTCGGCAATTTGAAGTTCTCTACCTTATACTTCCTAGTAAACAACACCAATTCTGTCTTTGATGGGTTTACACCCAGCCCGTTAGTCTTTGCCCAGGATGAGAGATCGCCAAGCGACTCCTGCATGATGTCACTGATAGTTGAGAGAAATTTTCCCTTAATCAGGATCACCACGTCATCCGCATAGGCGACTATCTTCCTACCCTTGATTCGAAGGTCCTGAGAATAGGATTAACCGCCAGTAGCCACAGCAGAGGAGAAAGAACTCCACCTTGTGGTGTACCTCTGGTAACCCGTCTTCTGATCACATCGTCCCCTAGGGTTGAGTTGATAATCCTGCTTTCCAGCATTAAGATTATCCAACTCACTAGAAAGTCGTTGACCCCAAGTTCTACTAACGAGTTCCTAATTGCCTCTGTCCTGATGTTGTTAAAGGCGCCTTCTATATCAAGAAACGCAGCTAAAGTATATTCCCTATGCTTCAGACTGTGCTCTATACAACCGACCACTTCATGAAGCGCACTCTCAACGGACTTACCCTTGAGGTAGGCATGTTGAGCGTTGCTAATGAGATGGGTATCTATATTGCTCCTTAGATGTAGATCTATCAGTCTTTCTAATGTCTTCAAAAGAAAAGACGATAGGCTAATAGGTCTAAAATCCTTTGGTTTCGAGTGGATGGCCTTAGGTATGAAAACAACCTTGACCTCTCTCCACCCACGCGGCAGATACCTCCTACTGAGACAGGCCTTGAAGATATCCGCCAAAAGGAATAATGCCGTATCCGGGATATTACACAGCATCGCCGGAAATACTCCATCCGGACCCGGTGATTTATACGGGTCGAAAGATTTTACCGCCCAGGCTAGTTTTTCCCTAGTGACTATTCCCTCAATTTGTCTAGAGTCATGACTAGTTCCCTCAGGCATGTTAGCCCCCTGATCTTCAGCCCTAGTGCCTATACCTTCACAACCAGGAAAGTGTGTTTCCATAAGCAGGGAGAGTGTTTCCGAGCTAGATTCCGTCCATGAGTTATCAGCTCTTTGAATATACCCTATGACCTTTGGGTCTTTGGATAAAATTCTCCGAAATCTTGACATCTTACTGACGCTATCAACGGATTCACAATAATTCCTCCATGAAGTCCGCTTCGCTCTTTTCAGATCTCCCTTGTATTTATTGAAGCACACCTTGTAGTTGTTCCAGTCTCCTTGTAATCCAGTGAGCTTTGCCCTATTAAAAGATTTCCTAACCGTCGACCTCTGAACTTGAAGTTCCTTAGTCCACCATTTTGGAACAAAATTAACATATTTTGATAAATATTAAAATAAAAGCTCATTTTTACTTAAAATATGTCCATATTTACTTGTATATAATAATTAGTTTTTCTCGAAAATTTCAAAATTTTAAATCGCAGGTACGGAAAAACTTAAGAGATATTTTCATAATTTTTTCACATTTTTATTCCCTATTATATTCTTAATAAATCCCAATGAGATTATCAACAAAATTCTGAAATTAGTTTAACAAAATTTTTAAAAATTTTAAAATGGAGTTTTGAAATTGCCTTTAAAAAAAATTTATTTTTTGTTCATACCTAAGAATAGGTTAAAGGTATCCTACGAAGACAAAAACTCATATACAAGTAAATATGGACATATTTTAAGTAAAAATTAGCTTTTATTTTAATATTTACCAAAATATGTTAATTTTGTTCCTACCTTTCTTGTTCTAGTTGCCTGAGACACGTCATCGAAAATCGTGGGGGGCAATATATTGAACTCACTGTAAGATTTCCAAATAAACATTCCAGTCGTATGGAAGTTGCTTGCATATATTCTTTTGAAAATTCATCTAGGGCATAATGTTTTAAACGGCTTTTAATCAAGATACCAGTTCCACCATGAGCATTTCCGTCGGGATGATTTGTGTTATGGAATGAAAATCCTGGAATATAAAAGTTGTATCTATTCGTAAGGTGTGTCTCAGAAATTAACATCACATCGACGTCTTTACTTATCATAATATTTATGTTGGTTCAAACCATTTGCATTCCAAAAACAAACTTTCAAGAAACTCATTTTTTTGATAGGAGGATTTGAAGCATTTGGTTCTGCGCTCTTAAAAGCTCTTGTATTGTGTTTTGCATGGTTGACATTATGTTAGTCATGTTTTGATTAAGAGAGGTAATATTTTGTGTAAGCGCTTGTAACAGGTTTTCTAACCCTCCCGTATTTTGGGGTATATTAGGCTGCTTATTTTTTGACTTCAAAACACCAGCTTAAGAGTTGGTTCCAGATTTAGCCGTGTTTAATTGTGTGAAATTTGCATTCATTGTCGTAGAGTTCCTATTTTCACTATTACGGGCTACTGAATTTACTGGTGTAGGAAAATCTATGTTACCCGCAGATGGAACAAAAAAGTCATCTCTCTTTGGTTGACGCCTCACTCACAATCTTTTTAATAATTCTTTGTAAACTGGGCATCCCCGATAATTCGCCGTATGGTCGAGACCACAGTTTCCACATTTCTTTTTGAGACCCTTTTTGATAATATCACATTGTGATGAAGAATGCAAGTCTCAACATGCAACACATACAGTGCGTAGGGTACAATAATTTTTCGTATGTCCAAACTCTTGACAATAACCACACTGGACAGGTCGGTTTCGCTTGAGAGGTTCCTCTGTAGATATTCTGCGATTCAGTAAATAACGAAGAGAGTATATTGGGTGAGTTTCATTCCCTTTTAGTTTTTTATCATCTGGATCTAACTCTACTCTAAACATTGGTTGAGGAGTTTTGTCTCTGTTAAATATATTTATTACTACTTTCGTTTTATAGCCCAATTCTTCCAGGGCCTCCTTGATTTCGTTAGGTTCTACACTGGACTCTATACCCCTTATGACCACTATAAGGCCCTTACTACTTTTCAGCTGATATGTGTAGACATTTTTCTTGCCGTCGTTTAAATATTGAGATATTTTTCATAATCCTCCTCAGTGTATATGACTATTTTCGTTTCATGCACACCACCTTTTCTTATTTGGACGATGTGGAAATTATTTTTTCCAACAAGATCAATTAATATTTTTACCAAATTATTGGAACTAGGTTCCCGAAGGAAAATTGGTGGTGGCTTTAATGGTTTCTGATTAGAATTACCATTTTTGACAGACTTAATATTGTCTCACATTTACTTGTATATGAGTTTTTGTCTTCGTAGGGTACCTATTCTTAGGTATGAACAAAAAAATTTAAGGGCAGTTTCAAAACTCCATTTTCATATTATTAGAAATTTTGTTAAACAAATTTCAGAATTTTTTGATCATCTCATTGGGATTTATTAAGAATATAATAGGGAATAAAAATGTGAAAAAATTATGAAAATATCTCTTATAGTTTTTCCGTACCTGCGATTTAAATTTTGAAATTTTCGAGGAAAACCAATTATTTGGCGAATGAACTCTATTTCCTTACTCTTATGACTTTTAAACAAAACTTATTCAGGATATTATAGTCCAGATAATTCTAAATATACTTTGAAACTTTTACTAAAATCGGAAAACGCTAACCCTTAAATCGTGAAGGTCAAAGGTAAATTTTTCAATATTTGGAATTTCTCTTGGAATGATTTCGAAATGTTATGTATTTACAAAAACTGCAGAAAAATTTAAATTAACCCTATATAGCACTTGGGGTTAAAATGATCCCAAACTTCTAAAACCATAAGAAAAAATTATGATTTTAAAAGTTTGGGGTCATTTTAACCCCAAGTGCCATTAAGCGTTAATTTCCATTCTTGTGCTGTTATTATAAACCCTAGAGTTTATGTTATATTTTTCTTAAGTTTCAAATCGTCCCAATAATATTTCGCTATCTCTCCATGAAAAATTCCAAATATTGAAAAATTTGACTTTTGACCTTCACGATTTAAGGGTTTACATTTTCCGATTTTAGTAAAAGTTTCAGGGTATATTTAGAATTATCTGGACTATAATATTCTGAATAAGTTTTGCTTAAAATTCATAAGAGTAAGGAAATAGAGCTCAATCGCCAAAAAAATTGCCAAATAATTGGTTTTTCTCGAAAATTTCAAAATTTAAATAGCAGGTACGGAAAAACTATAAGAGATATTTTCATTATTTTTTCACATTTTTATTCCCTATTATATTCTTAATAAATCCCAATGAGATGATGAAAACATTCTGAAATTTGTTTAACAAAATTTTTAAAAATTTTAAAATGGAGTTCTGAAATTGCCTTTAAAAAAATTGTATTTTTTTGTTCATACCTAAGAATAGGTTAAAGGTATCCTACGAAGACAAAAACTCATATACAAGTAAATATGGACATATTTTAAGTAAAAATTAGCTTTTATTTTAATTTTTATCAAAATATGTTAATTTTGTTCCTACCTTTCTTGTTCTAGTTGCCTGAGACACGTTAATGGCCTGGGGAATTTTTAATAACTTTAACATTTTTTGACCAATTTCTGTTTTTTATGTCTCATTAGAACGACAATTACATACACATTTCGATTCTTTTAAATCAAATTGCGAAAGTAATTTTTTAATGGCAAAATTTTTACAAAAACTGAAAAAAATGCATTTTTTCCCCTTGTAATGGTGAATTTTTAATAACTTTAACATTTTTTGACCAATTTCACACATTTCTATTCTTTTAAATTAAATTGCAAAAGTAATTTTTTAATGGCAAAATTTTTACAAAAACTGAAAAAATGCATTTTTTTCCCCTTGTAAATGCATCTCAAAACTTCAGCCCAACCGATTTACATAAAATTTTTTCAGGATGATTTTTTTTAGTAATGTTCACCAAACTGGGGGGTTAGAATGGCCAAAATCCAACTTTCGTTTATTAAGGGCCACCCTAGTGTGGATATGGCTACTGATGAACTTTTTGTATTTAAGCCAATTTGTTTTGTAAAACGGAATATTTTCAGGAGATTTTGGTATATTTTTCCCATAATAGGTGACTATTACGGGTGAATGGTCGGAAGATAAATCATAATATATTTCCGTATATATTGAATTTCGATCTACATTTCTGGATATGGCAAAGTCTATAAGGTCAGGAATCTTCCTAGGATCAGTAGGCCAGTATGTTGGTTGGCCAGGGGATATGACATCCAGACAATTCTTACTGTCAACTAGGGCTTTGTAGAGCTGTCTTCCTCTACGGTTAATTAGCCGTGAACCCCAGTATGTGTGTTTCGCATTGTAATCACCACATGCCAGGAAACGATCTCCTAGAGTTTCAAAGAATTCTTCAAATTTGTCCTTAGTCATCGAAAATCGGGGGGCATTGAACTCACTGTAAGATTTCCAAATAAACATTCCAGTCGTATAGAAGTTGCTTGCATATATTCTTTTGAAAATTCATCTAGGGCATAATGTTTTAAACAGCTTTTAATCAAGATACCAGTTCCACCATGAGCTTTTCCGTCGGGATGATTTGTGTTATGGAATGAAAATCCTGGAATATTAAAGTTGTATCTATAACATCACATCGACGTCTTTACTTATCATAAAATTATAAACCTCAGATTTATGTTGGTTCAAACCATTTGCATTCCAAAAACAAACTTTCAAGAAACTAATTTTTTTGATAGGAGGATTTAAAGCATTTGGTTCTGCGTTCCCAAAAGCTCTTGTATTGTGTTTTGCATGGTTGACATTATGTTAGTCATGTTTTGATTAAGAGAGGTAATATTTTGTGTAAGCGCTTGTAACAGGTTTTCTAACCCTCCCGTATTTTGGGGTATATTAGGCTGCTTATTTTTTGACTTCAAAACACCAGCTTAAGAGTTGGTTCCAGATTTAGCCGTGTTTAATTGTGTGAAATTTGCATTCATTGTCGTAGAGTTCCTATTTTCACTATTACGGGCTACTGAATTTACTGGTGTAGGAAAATCTATGTTACCCGCAGATGGAACAAAAAAGTCATCTCTCTTTGGTTGACGCCTCACTCACAATCTTTTTAATAATTCTTTGTAAACTGGGCATCCCCGATAATTCGCCGTATGGTCGAGACCACAGTTTCCACATTTCTTTTTGAGACCCTTTTTGATAATATCACATTGTGATGAAGAATGCAAGTCTCAACATGCAACACATACAGTGCGTAGGGTACAATAATTTTTCGTATGTCCAAACTCTTGACAATAACCACACTGGACAGGTCGGTTTCGCTTGAGAGGTTCCTCTGTAGATGTTCTGCGATTCAGTAAATAACGAAGAGAGTATATTGGGTGAGTTTCATTCCCTTTTAGTTTTTTATCATCTGGATCTAACTCTACTCTAAACATTGGTTGAGGAGTTTTGTCTGTGTTAAATATATTTATTACTACTTTCGTTTTATAGCCCAATTCTTCCAGGGCCTCCTTGATTTCGTTAGGTTCTACACTGGACTCTATACCCCTTATGACCACTATAAGGCCCTTACTACTTTTCAGCTGATATGTGTAGACATTTTTCTTGCCGTCGTTTAAATATTGAGATATTTTTCATAATCCTCCTCAGTGTATATGACTATTTTCGTTTCATGCACACCACCTTTTCTTATTGGGACGATGTGGAAATTATTTTTTCCAACAAGATCAATTAATATTTTTACCAAATTATTGGAACTAGGTTCCCGAAGGAAAATTGGTGGTGGCTTTAATGGTTTCTGATTAGAATTACCATTTTTAACAGACTTAATATTGTCATCTTCACTCAAAAGCGCGTAACCATTATTATTCAAGGGACTTGTAGTTAGTGTCTCCTTTTTTTGTGGACTTAAAATTCTTTTATTAATACTATCTAAGCATACCTGGTAATACTGCTGGTTTTGTTGTGGTTATATTTCTTACATCCTTTGGAATGGCACCCTTCGATGCACCATTGTTACTACTTACGGTTTTATTAGTGTTAATTACACTTGCGCTCTCACTAGAATTTGTTTTCTGTGGTTTATTTAAAGCTTGTGTATACATGTTTAACTGTGATGTTGTTGTTGTGTTTAACACAGGCGTATTGTTTTTATACCCTCCACCACCATAAGTGGTGAGTGAGGGTATATATAAGATTGTCATTCCGTGTGTAACATTGAGAAATATATGTCTGTCTGTCTGTCTGTCTGTCTGTCTGTCTGTCTGTCTGTCTGTCTGTCTGTCTGTCTGTCTGTCTGTCTGTCTGTCTGTCTGTCTGTCTGTCTGTCTGTCTGTCTGTCTGTCTGTCTGTCTGTCTGTCTGTCTGTCTGTCTGTCTGTCTGTCTGTCTGTCTGTCTGTCTGTCTGTCTGTC
Organism: Calliphora vicina; assembly: GCF_958450345.1. Classification (NCBI taxonomy): domain Eukaryota; kingdom Metazoa; phylum Arthropoda; class Insecta; order Diptera; family Calliphoridae; genus Calliphora; species Calliphora vicina. The sequence goes on along the minus strand of NC_088781.1, from coordinate 82,747,051 downwards.
TGTCTGTCTGTCTGTGTAAAACACGCTCACGTCCAAAATAGGCAAACCAAATTGGTAGACTTGCAAAAAAAATGTTTATTGTTCTCCTAAGCAGTTTGGTATTGAAAATCAGCAAAATCGGTTCAGTGGAACCAGAGTTATGAACCAAAATGTGAGACAACCTAAAAAAAAACTTGATAATTTCAACATAGTTTTCCTTATTTGTGCAAATATATTGCAGATAATACCATAAAATTGCACACACGTTATTTTTATGTTAAAGGGACTAACTCTGGCGAAAATTATAAGAATCGGTCCATGATTTCTCCTAGCCCCCATACAATTTTCTTCCCGAAATATGGTTATTAGGTCTGTAAATGCCTACAAAATTGCAGTATCCACACAAAATTCAAGAGAAATAAGTTTCGTGCTTAAAAAAATTACAACCCCAAATTTTTTGTCGATCGGCCCATATTTGACCGTCGCCCCCATATAAAGTTCATTTCCGAAAATCACTTAAATAAGCATAAATGTCTTATAGATATCGCTATTAAGTTGAAATTCGTCATAAATAGTCCCCATATATACCAAAATCGCTTTACCTAATTCTATGAAGATCGGCCGATAATTGGTTATAGCTCCCATATAAGGACCACTTCCGAAAAACACAATAATCTACATAAATATCTAAAAAATATCAATATCAAAACAAAATTTTACATAGATCCATAATTTATACTTAGAAATCATACTACAGGATTTTGTGAATATCGGTCCATATTTGACCATAGCTCCCATATAAGGTCCACTTCCGAAAATCAGTTAAGTACTCATAAATCTCTTATAAATATCTTTATCATGCTAAAATTCGACAAAAATAATACTCATATACATAGAAATCACTGTACTAAATTGTATGCAGATTGGCCGATAATTGGTCATAGCTCCCCTATAAGGCCCATTTCCGAAAAAGATATTAACCTTAAAAAATATTTAAAACATATCGATATCAAAATGAAATAACGCACAGGTCAGTAATTTGTATCCAGTAATCATATTTCTGAATTTTTTGAATATCGGTCCATATTTAGCCATAGCTCCCATATAAGGTCCACTCCCGAAAATCACTAAAATCCTCATAAATTTTTTACAAATATAGTTATCAGGTTGAAATTCGAAACAAATTTATTCAATACTAGCTGACCCGCTGCGCTTCGCCACCCCAATTAGAAGAGTGAAATGGTACTATTAAGTCTCCCTTTGTGAATCTGATTGTAAATGTCTAATTTCATATTTCTGGGTCCATTATTATAGAAAATGCAAAAGAAAGTTACCACTAAAGTCACCTTTTGTGAATTCATTCAGAATCATGTGTGCCTAATTTAAATTTTTTAGGTTTATTATTATAAAATAGTACCATTGCAATAAACAAATAGTACCATTGATTATCACTTTTGAATTCGCACTCACTGAACCATAACCCGTCAAGTTTGAATTTTAAATTTGTATAGCCTTTCCTATATTATCAACTAATTTTGTTTCTATAACAATTAATATTTAAAAATTATCACAAAACCGAAAAAAAACGAAAACGCGGTTTTGAAATTCTTCCGTTTTTTGGGAACTCTAGGTCCGTTATTAGAGTAAATTCAAAAAAGTACCTATGAGAACAAAGAAAAAGTACCAAGAAGTATGGCCTTGAATTTTCACTCACTTGGAACCATAGACGCCTAATTTCATATTTCTATGTCCATTATTGCAGAAAATTCAAAAAGTACCATTAGAATATATAAAAAGTACCAAAAAGCCCCCACTTGTGGTTTACCACTCACTCCCATATAAGCTTAATTTCATGGTTTTAGGTTAATTGGTGAAGAAATTACAAAAAGTCGAATAAAGAAAAAGTACCAAAAAGTCGTACCTCTAGAATTCTCACTCACTTAGGACCATATATGCTAAATATCATGTTTCTAAGTTCATTGTTATAGAAAATTCAGAAAAGTTCCATTAGAATAAAGAAAAAGTACCAAAAAGTCTCCCCCTAGAATTCTCACTCACTTTAGAACATATACGATTAATTTCATATTTTTATGTCCATTATTACAAAAAATTCAAAAAAGTACCGCTACAATATATAAAAAGTACCAAAAATCAGGCACTTGTGGATTCCCACTCACTTCGGTACATATAAGCTTTATTTCATGTTTCTAGGTTCATTGGTGAAGAAATTATAAAATGTACCATTCGAATAAAGAAAAAGTACCAAAAAGTCTCCCCTACAATTCTCACTGACTTAGGACCGAGTATGCTTAATTTCATGTTTCTAAGTCCATTGTTATACAAAATTAAAAAAAAGTACCATTATAATAAAGAAAAAGTACCATGAAGTATCCGCTTGAATTTTTACTCATATAGGACCATATACGCTTAATTTCATGTTTCTAGGTCCATTATTATAGAAAATTCCAAAAGTACCATTATAATATAGAAAAAGTACCAAAAAGCAGACACTTGTGGATTCCCACCCACTCTGGCCCATGTAAGCTTTATTTCATGTTTCTAGGTTCATTGGTGAAGAAATTACAAAAAGTACCATTCGATTAAAGAAAAAGTACCAGAAGAATCACATTTTGGTACCTAAATATTGTACCCTATGCCTAACACAAACTTCACTCAGATACAAATCAGCTAACGTTAATGTAGATAAGTGAAATAATTTAAAATATTAAAAAAGTACCATTAGGAGAAAAGTACCAATTTCCCTTTTCTTCCTCGAACACCCCTCAAGTTCTAACTTTAAAAAAATTCCATTTTGCCAAAATTGTTTATTCTACAGACATGTCTCAAAATATTAAAATCTGTGTTAGTGGCCAAGAAAAAATATGTTTTAAAAAAAGTACCAAACTGTTTACCCGGATTTGGCCCAATGTACACCTTGGCACTCGAGTTCCAAATAACACCCTGTTAGTTAATTTTTGTATGAATCCAGGAACCAATGTTAAAAAAATTATCAAAACTGGCTTAATAATTTCAAATAAAATGTATTTTCCCGATTTTATCCCCTTTTTGGTACATTTTTTATCGCCATTGCTTTAATTCAAATAAATTTCTGTATCGTGGTGGGAGCTCATTATAATATATTCGTATGTCTATGTCAAATTATAGAAAAACATATTTTATGCAAAAGTACCAACAATAAACACAATTTTTATCCCTTAAAGGTTCGAATTTCCAAAAAGTACCAAACTTATATTTTTTATTTTTTGTTAATTAAAGAATACGATTTAAAATTTGTTTCTATGTTTATTGGTTTAAAAGATACATAGGGTGCAAAAAAAGTACCAAAATATAGTTTTTACCCGTTTTCTCCCCTAAAAGTTTCGAATTTCCAAAAAGTACGAAACACCTGTCAGCTTATTTTTTAAATGGAGTAACATGCTATTTTCAGTTTTTTTGTATCTTTATTAGTTTTGAAGATATAAGGTTACCGAATTTACCCGTTTTTAACCTTTTTTACCCCCTAAACGTTCGAATTTCCAAAAATCCCTTCTTATCGGATCGTTTTGGGGAGGGAGGAACCCACAGTTAAAATTTCGTGATTCTAGCTTCAGCCGTTTGGGCTGTGCGATGATGAATCAGTCAGTCATTCAGTCAGTAACGTTACTCTTTTATATATATAGATATACAAAAATCGATGTACCAAATTTTATGATGGTAGGCCCATTATTGGTCATAGCCTCCATATAAGAACTACTTCAGGAAAACACATTAACCTGCACAAATATCCAAAAAAAACTGTACTGAACCAAAACTTTACACCGATCAGTAATTTGTATCCAATAATCGAGCTACAAGATTTTTTAAATATTGGTCCATAATTCGGCATAGCTCCCATATAAGGTCCACTTTTGTTAATAGCGTTGTTTATATGAAATTCTACAAAAATAGCCCTCAAATACTTAGGACTATAATAGGTCATAGCTTCGTATATTGAACAAAAATAGTACACGGATCAGTAATTTGTATTCAAAAATCATTATACTGAATTTTGTGAATATCGGTACATAATTGGCCACATCACCCATATAAGTTCATAAAAATCACGTTAAAATATTTTATGACAATCATAATAGGTCATAGCTCCCATATAAGTCCCACAACCAAATATTTTGAAATTTTTTTAAATATATTTGTATACCCTTTTTTATACTCTGTTTCTTCACTTGATGTTAAAAGGGAAAAATGTTGATCTAAACGTATTAACTGATTATTAAGTATATAAATTATTAAGGCCCTAATTTTGTAAATCACGTCACCAAACTGATGTTTATGTGCAAAGCAAAAACAACATTTCCCACATTTTAAAAATTTGTTTTTGTTTTGTGTACACAATTTTCAAATTATGAAAGGCAAATCAACGCTTGAATTTTTGTGCGTTTGTTTGGTTCACAATTTGTACATAAAACAAAAACAAATTTTTGAAATGTGTGAATTGTTGTTTTTGCTTTGCACATAACTATCACTTTGGTGACGTGATTTACAAAATTAGGGCCTAAATTTCATACGTTCTAATAGGAATTTCAGTTACAAATTGCTGAATTAGATACAATTTTTTGTACATTTGGAATAAAATATCTTCTGCGTAAACTAGTCTTTCTAACAATTGTTATATTATTTCAGTTTTTATACCATCATATTTTGGTGGAGGGTATTTAAGATTCGGCACGGCCGAATATAGTACTCTTACTTGTTTATATTGGAATTTTTTGTATTCTCATTTGTGCTATATTCTATACAATCACTTTTCGGTGATATTGATTGCATATTATTTGCATCATATAATTGAAGAGCGGGATAACAAGAGCGAGCTCTCTCAATAGGTTTGACGGTTAAATAATGTTTGTTGTAATTGCGATCAGTTATATTTTTTTTATCACTCTCGCCACTGAGAAATATGTATGCATTTCTGCCGTTTAAGCTGAGCCTAGCAGTCTCATCATGAGAACTCATATGCTCTTTCACTCATATCAAAAGAAAAGGAACACAAACACACTTTCTTATTAATTTAAATCTATTTTTGATAATTTAACAATTTTTTTTGCACTATTTGTTTGTGTTTTTTACACTGTTTTAGGTGCACAATTGGTTTTTTTTATTATTTTTCTTTAAGCGTCCAAATCGCCAAATATTGTATATATTTTTAATTTTAAATAACTTCAATAAAAGTACGGAGCGAGCTAAAAACACGTCTGTCTCTTAAGAACGAAAAACTCTGAAGTGGATTAGACCAACAGCTTTTTGATGGCCTTATAATTCCGATGTCAAGAAGATATTTAAATTCTTTTTTTGCACAGCTAAACGTTTGGATCTAATCTACGTACTTTAGCGTTTACGGGTGGACCTTTGGTATCAATATAATGAACAACTTTAAGGTTTTTGGGTATTTCAGAGATTCGATTAACTGAATATAGTGCTGGATATGCCTCAAGTAATTTGTGATATTCATTTGTAGCTTGAATAATGTTAAGCTCGAGTGAAGGTTCTAATGCCATTTTGGCGGGTACTTTTAAAATCAACGAGCGTGTAATTTTTAAGATCTGTACACCGTTTCTGTAACTTGTGAGAAGTTTTCGCATCGAAAAAAATTTAAAAATTCTTGTTTTTAACAGGATGAATGTATAAACTGAATACATTAAAAGTACAGACACAGATAACGATTTACTAATACTCGCCCTGTGTTTAACAGGAAGTTTATAAATGTTTCGAATGAAAAGTTTCTCACATACAATACAGAAACGAGGTACTGGTAAGAGCTCGAAGTGTTTAAGGAAATTGGTTTGTTAACTTCTGCTATAATAAATTTCTATATAAAATGACGTCGAAGACCAAAGTCTAATTCAAGAATTTGTGTTCCGTAGGTTTTTATAATACTACCATTTGCCGCATAAAGTGAAAAACGTGGTTCGTACATGTTATTATTATTTTTTTATTAAAATTTTTAGAATGCAAGACAGATAGATAATGCTGCACCAGTATCTATCAAAAAGGATAATTTAGAATTTATATCTTTGATGAATAGGCGGCTATCACTAGTAGGAATTTCAGCGGCCGCATCTGAAGCTCCATTTATTTTTTTGAATATGTACATTAGGGTGGCCCTTAATAAACGAAAGTTGGATTTTGGTCATTCTCACCCCCCAGTTTGTGAACATTAGTAAAAAATCATCCTGATAAAATTTTAGGTAAATCGGTTGGGGTTAAGACGTGCCGCAAGCCCTCTGAAATTTTGAAATGCATTTACAAGGGGAAAAAATGCATTTTTTTTTTCAGTTTTTATAAAAATTTTGCCATTAAAAAATTACTTTTGTAATTTAATTTAAAAGAATCGAAATGTGTACGTAATTGTCGTTCTAATGAGACATAAAAAACATAAATTGGTCAAAAAATGTTAAAGTTGTTAAAAATTCGCCAGGCCATTAACGTGTCTCAGGCCACTAGAACAAGAAATTTAGGAACAAAATTAACATATTTTGAGAAATATTAAAATAAAAGCTCATTTTTACTTAAAATATGTCCATATTTACTTGTATATGAGTTTTTGTCTTGGTAGGATACCGTTAACCTATTCTTAGGTATAAACAAAAAAATAAAATTTTTTTAACGGCAGTTTCAAAACTCAAATTTTTAAAAATTTTGTTAAACAAATTTCAGAATTTTTTGATCATCTCATTGGGATTTATTAAGAATATTATAGGGAATAAAAATTTGAAAAAATTATGAAAATATCTCTTATAGTTTTTCCGTACCTGCGATTTAAATTTTGAAATTTTCGAGAAAAACCAATTATTTGGCAATTTTTAGGCCAATGAGCTCTCTACTCTTAATAATTTTAAGTAAAACCTATTGAGAATATTATAGTCCAGATAATTCTAAATATACTCTGAAACTTTTACTAAAATCGGAAAACTTTAAACCTTAAATCGTGAAGGTCAAAGGTCAAATTTTTCAACATTTGAAATTTCTCTTGGAAAGATTTCGAAATGTAGTAAACACATAGTAATTTATTTCTAAATATAATAAAATGAATTGAATATAACTATTTTCATGTAGTGCCAAATTCCGTAAAATCGATATTTAATCCTATAATAACCAATTTTAATTTATGAGCTCAATATTTTATTTACTTCATATATATTTTTTTAATGAAATTTTGAAATCAAACAATAACCAACTATTTTTAAGTGCAAATTTTTTATATTTTAAGAGCTTATTTTTCGTTTTTAAGTGCATATTTTATGCGCATAAAACACTTTTTTTAGAGCATATTTTTGGTTGCCCTGCTAATAAGCATAAATTCCTTATCAATTTCATTAAATTCATCCATTTGATCAGCTTCTGGGAAATGCAAAACTAAAGGAATTACAGAAATATTGGTATCGAACAATTGGGGATTTATTACGTCAATGTTTTTAATTTGATTAAAAAAATTTTGCAATCAGTTTTTTGCATACATAATTTGTATGTTGAAATATCCATACTTGAAAGCCTTGCGATTACTTTCCGTCTAGATATATTTTTTCTAGTGGTAGTTGGTTACACTGTACAACACCAAAAAAAATTACAAGGTCTGACCAATAAATTTTGATAGAGGAGACAAAAAAAAAAACACGTGTATCGGCGTTTTGAAAGTTTACATCTGAATTTCATTTGAGGGGGGTTAAAGTTTCCCAACTCTGTCACATTCTTATTGTTAATCGGCATTAGAACTATGTGATCCCTACAGTTTGGGTATAAAATGTGTTCAGCAAATTTATGTAAAATGTTACGGAGAACATTTTTATAGAATATGTTAACCCTCTAAATCCTCAAGGCATGGGTCTTTTTTGTCCTTCTTTAAAAAAGACAAAAAACACCATTAAAACAAGGATTTAAGCGGTTAAATGTTCCACAAAAATATTATCCGTGAAATTTTACTATAAGTCCCTGAATTCACCATAACGGAAAATTCAACCGGTAAGTCAGAAATAAAACACAACAAAATCCAAATTTGCCATCGAAGGTAAAATAGACATATTATTAATTTTTAGTTAAATTTGAAAATTTTTTTTCATGCGAAATTTTTGGGGTACTTTAAAATAAAATTCTTAATAAATGCGAAATAGTAGGGAATAAAAATGTGAAAAAATTATAAAAATATCTCTTACAGTTTTTCCGTACCTGCGATTTAAATTTTGAAATTTTCGAGAAAAACCAATTACTTGGCCATTTTTTGGCGAATGAACTCTATTTCCTTACTGTTATGAATTTTAAGTAAAACCTATTGAGAATATTATAGTCCAGATAATTCTAAATATACTCTGAAACTTTTACTAAAATCGGAAAACTTAAAATTAACCCTATATATCACTTGGTGTTAAAAAAAATTATGATTTTAAAAGTTTGGGGTCTTTTTAACCCCAAGTGCCATTAAACGTTAATTTCCATTCTTGTGCTGTTATTATAAATCCTAGAGTTTGTTATATTTTTGTTAAATTTCATCAAAATCGGTCCAAAAATATACAACATTTCGAAATCTTTCCAAGAGAAATTGTAAATATTAAAAAATTTGACCTTCACGATTTAAGGGTTAACGTCTTCCGATTTTAGTAGAAGTTTCAGAGTATATTTAGAATTATCTGGACTATAATATTCTCAATAGGTTTTACTTAAAATTATTAAGAGTAGGGAAATAGAGCTCATTGCCCTAAAAATTGCCAAATAATTGGTTGTTCTCGAAAATTTCAAAATTTAAATCGCAGGTACGGAAAAACTATAAGAGATATTTTCATAATTTTTTCACATTTTTATTCCCTATTATATTCTTAATAAATCCCAATGAGATGATCAAACAATTCTGAAATTTGTTTAACAAAATTTTTAAAAATTTGAAACGGCAGTTCAAAATGCCGTTAAAAAATTTGTATTTTTTTGCTCATACCTAAGAATAGGTTAACGGTATCCTACGAAGACAAAAACTCATATACAAGTATATATGGACACATTTTAAGTAAAAATGAGCTTTTATTTTAATATTTATCAAAATATGTTAATTTTGTTCCTACATTTCTTGTTCTAGTGGCCTGAGACACGTTAATGGCCTGGCGAATTTTTAATAACTTTAACATTTTTTGACCGATTTCTGTTTTTTATGTCTCATTAGAACGATAATTACGTACACATTTCGATTCTTTTAAATTAAATTGCAAAAGTAATTTTTTAATGGCAAAATTTTTATAAAAACTGAAAAAAACGCATTTGTTCCCCTTGTAAATGCATCTCAAAACTTCAGAGGGCTTGCGGCACGTCTTTTCCCCAACCGATTTACCTAAAATTTTTTCAGGATGATTTTTTATACTAATGTTCACCAAACTGGGGGGTGAGAATGGCCAAAATCCAACTTTCGTTTATTAAGGGTCACCCTAATGTACATGGTGAAGTACTTTTTGTTGACTTCTCTCCAAAACGACGATGATACCAACACCATTTTCTAGAAGTCAAGTACTTTTTGTTGACTTCTCTTCAAAACGACGATGATACCAACACCATTTACTAGAACGTGAATCAGATCTATTGTTTCGGAATGATGTAGAATCTCGTGATAGGGATCTGTTTCTCTTAATTTGAAGTTTTTCAATCTTATCTTCAAGTGTTTTAATTTGATCTGAGAGTTGTCTTATAGTGATTTCTGATATTAGTGAAGCTTCCGTTTGATTTTTAATTTCACAAATATTTAGGGGTTTAAGGACTTCAAAAATTTTGTCCGCTTGTTCAGCTAAAAGTTGGATTGTGCAGTCTGTCACTGATAGAATTGTTCTAATTTGATCTGGCATTTGTTCAAGGAAAATACTTTTTATGATCGCCAACGTGTTCCGATGCAAGATTTTTAAGTTTTTGGAGAAATTGTGTAAGTTTATTATCTCCTAATGATTGGCCGTTTTTGGAATTTCGGAACGCATACCCTCTAATTTTTTTATATATATAAAACTATAGTTAAATATGAAATTTTGTCTTTCTATCATGGTTGCTACCCGTGCCGACTTGCGATTTAGTTTTGTGGTGCATTTACAAGGGAAAAAAATGCAATTTTTTCAGTTTTTGTAAAAATTTTGCCATTAAATAATTACTTTTGCAATTTAATTTAAAAGAATCGATATGTGTACGTAATTGATATAAAACATAATATAATTGGTTAAAAATGTTAAAGTTATTAAAAAATCGCCAGGCTATTAACGTGTCTCAGGCCACTAGAACAAGAAACGTAGCAACAAAATAAACATATTTTGAGAAATATTACAATAAGAGCTAATTTTTACTTAAAATATATACATTAGAGTGACAGCCGATTTTTTTTTAGATTTCAAAGAGTGCCGGGTGGAATATTGTGACACTAGGCCTATATGTTAAGTGCTGAAAATTTGAGCCAAATCGGGCAACGATTTCTGGACGCGCATCGAGGTCAAAGTTCAGATATATGCAAAATTATACTATTTATATGGAATAAATAGGTGAAACTGCTTAACTTTCTGCATTGTTTTCTATAAATATGTAGATTTATTTTTATCAATGAATATTACATTAAATTTTTTTTTTGGAAATTAACCCTGTATCTCCTTTGGGTCAAAATGACCCAAGTATTATCGCCAAAATTAAAGAAAAATGCAAATTTTTCAGTTTTTGAAAAAATTTTGCTACTAAATAAATACTTTTGCAATTGAATGCAAAAGAATCGAAATATGTACGTAATTATCATTGTAATGAGATATAAATGACAAAATTTGGTTAAAAAATGTTAAAGTTATTACAAATTCGCCAGACCATTAACGTGTTTCAGGCCACTTGAACATAAAAAAAATTAACATATTTCGAGAAAAATTAAAATAAAAGCTAATTTTTTTTAAAATATATCCGTATTTACTTGTGTACGAGTTTTTGTCTTAGTAGGATATCGTTAACCTATTCGCAGGTATGGCCAAAAAAAATATTTTTTTTAACGGCCGTTTCGAATCTCCATTTTCAATTTTTTAAAAATTTTGTTAAAGAAATTTCAGAATTTTTTGATCATCACATATTTAGGCGAATGAGCCCAATTTCCTTAATGTTATAAATTTTAAGTAAAACCTATTCATAATATTATAGTCCTTGTAATTCTAAATATGGTCTGAAAGTTTTACTAAAATCGGAAAACGATAACCTTAAATCGTGAAGGTCAAAGGTCATTTTTTTCAATATTTGGAATTTCTAAAGAAAAGATAGCGAAATGTTATATATTTTTGGGGCCGATTTTAGTGAAACTTGAGCAAAATATACATTGGGGTCTAACATTTACTACAACAGTGCAAAAATGGATTTAATCCTTTAAGAGCACTTGGGGTCAAAATGGCTGTGTTTTTCTTGATTTTAAAAGTTGAGGGTAATTTGGACCTCAAGTGCTGCTAAGGGTTAATTTCCATTTTTGTGCTGTTATTTTAAATTCTGGACTTTATGCTATACTTTCCTCAAGTTTCATTAAAATCGGCCCAAAAATATATAACATTTCGCTATCTTTTCATTAGAAATACCACATATTGAAAAATTTGACCTTTGACCTTCACGATTTTAAGGTTATCGTTTTCCGATTTTAGTAAAACTTTCAGACCATAATTAAAATTACCAGGATTATAATATTATGAATAAGTTTTACTTAAAATTTATAACAGTAAGGAAATTGGGCTCATTCGCCTAAATATGGGCAAAAAACGGTATCCTACGAAGACAAAAACTCATATACAAGTAAATATGGATATATTTTAAGTAAAAATAAGCTCTTATTTTAATATTTCTCAAAATATGTTTATTTTGTTCCTACGTTTCTTGTTCTAGTTATATTTTTCTTGTTCTAGCGATTTTTGAATAACTTTAACATATTTTAACCAATTTTTGTGTTTTATGTCTTATTAGAACGACAATTACGTACACATATCGATTCTTTTAAATTAAATTGCAAAATTAATTATTTAATGGCAAAATTTTTACAAAAACTGAAAAAATTGCATTTTTCCCATTGTAAATGCACCACAAAACTAAATCACAAGTCGGCACGGTTGCAATCATGATAGAAAGACAAAATTTCATATTTAACTATAGTTTTATATATATAAAAAAATTAGTGGGTGTGCGTTCCGAAATTCCAAAAAAAAATTTTGGGACACTATTGGCCGTGTAAGAGTTTGCGAATTTTTTTTTATTTAATTCAAAAAAAGATGCCGCAAGCCCATAGGGCCTAATTGGCTAGACTACAATACAATATATTTTTATTTAATTCAATAAATGTAATTATGTATAAATAATATATTAACAAAAACTTAAACTAAATAGGAATACCTGAAATTTACACATACTTATTAGGTCTCTAAAACGAATGAATGAAATGATCATATTAGGATAGCAAATAAAATGGCAAAAAAGTAATAAAACACTGTGAAACAAAAACCCAAATCAAAATAAGCAATATCGAATTATAAAAGGAAAATGGAAACACAAAACACAATCTAGGATCTTTTTACGAGATTTCTTTGTTATCACATTCAAGATTATCGGAAAAAAATAGAGTTACCATACATAAAGACATAAATGAGTAACGGAAAACATAAATATGAATATGCTGGCTTCATAATCGCTGCATTGCAAACAGCAATGTATTATGAATTCGATAAAAATATATTCTTAAAGGCCATTACAGAATGAGAGAATCTACGATCCTTATAAGGAATAACCGTATTCCACAACCGAGTAATATGTACACTAAATGATCTGGCCATAATCAAGGAAGCATGTACCGGACAGATTAAAGAGTGTGTTCGATTAGATATGGCAAAGTTAAACTTACTCAATAAGTAATCAGGCTTACCATATTTTATAGTTTTGTAAAAGAAAATCATTTGCCTCAATTGAACATACTTATTGAAACTACAACCTAGTAAATCCAAATAACATTGCGAAACATGATCACCAATACGAAGACCATATATGTAACAGATTACTCTATTGAAACACATTCATAATCTTTCCATATTAATGTTGGAAGTGCAGGAATAAACCTCAAGGCCATAAATTATCACTGGTAAACACAAAGACAAGGCAACACGTCGTTTTACTGACACCTCCTTAATATCCAAGATATACGAGAAATTACAAAATTGATTTAATTATTATATGTTAACTTATCATCCAATATAAAACCAAGCGTTTTATAGTGAGGAACTATTTCCAATAACTCATTATCAAGAACAACATTCAAAACAATGGGGTGTTTAGAAAATACCATAACTTTGCATTTCATAGGATTAAGTTTTAAAAAGTTTCGTTCTGACCAGCCAACTAAGTGAGCAAGTTCAGAGTTAATGAGCGCCTTGGAATTATGCAAGGTGATAAATCAAAGGTTGCTAATAGCTGAATATCATCAGCATAAGTATAGCATTTCAAAAAATCTAGTTCATGATATAAATCATTCATATATAAGAGAAATAATAGAGGACCTAGGATGGAACCCTGGGGTACACCTCGATAAGTTGAAATCGTACGAGAAACTTCATGTTCAACTTGGACAAATTGACTACGTTCAGTTAAAAATGAGCAAATGAGCCTGCATGCACTAGAGCTAAAACCAAATATAGACGACAGTTTATTTATCAGTAATGAATGACCAATCAAGTCAAATGCCTTACAATAGTCCAAGAAGATCAATATACTAATCCGATTCCTGTCAAAATTGTCTCTAATAGATTCGGTAATATCCAATATAATGCCTGTAGTGCTGTGGCCTTTTCTTAAACCTGATTGATGTGGATGAATTATATAATTACAACTATTAAGGTGAGATAACATCTGCTCCCTAATAATAATCTCCAAGACCTTAGATAAGATACTAATAGGACGAAATTCTGAACAGTTTCTAGGTGTCTTAATTTTCGGTATCGGCACTATCCTACTAACTTTCCAAATCTTAGGAACAACGGATGTTGTCAAAATTTTATTAATGATAAATGTTAAATGTCGTAAAATGGGTAAAATAATAAATTTCAAAAATCGAATATGTATTTGATCTGGATCTACTGCCAAGGATTTTATACTAAGAACTACATTCAAAACCTCATCCTCAGTGACATTATCAAAATGAAACCCCTCCGAAAATGGAATATGAATCACACCATTATCAGAAGTCTCAGTCATTCGAGAAAATTCATTAAACTCATTCAAGGAAATAGGAAACTTATCAGCCCTAGGTGATTTGAGAATACCAACGATCTGATTTTATGCCAAAACTGGCTCTGATCACATGTTGAAGAATCTCATACAAAACTTTCTACGGACATTTCTAATAACAGTCATCAATCTGTTCCTAGACTTGCGATAAGTTGCAAAGTTTCTGTCCGAACCATTTTCCCTATAGGCACGATATGCCAAATCTCTAACTCTCTTCGCAATACAAATACAATCATCATTCATCCATTTGTCAGTACTACTCCTAACAACTCTACGAATTGGTACATTATCTTCAAACAATTGATGCAAATTAGAATTAAAATATTCAACACTTTCATTTATATTCTCACTATTATAAACACTAGGGTGGCCCCGTTTGTATGGAGAAAAAATAAGGTATCGATGTTCCCGCCTAAAATTAAAATTTGATTCATTCTAAGACTACGTTTTGAAATTTTTTCGTCCTGGGGTCAATATTTGGCGAGCTGGATCAAAGGATAAAAAGGTCCTTTTTTGAGGTTTTTTAAATTTTTTCCATATTTCTTCCAAAGGAAGTATATGTAAATTTGGTATCATATGAAAGGTCTTTGAGAGACGCATTCAATTGGTTAAAAGAAATTTAAAAAAAAAAAAATTTTAATTAAAAAATTTTAAAAATTTTCGACAAAATTTTAGTTTTTTTTAATTTTTTCATAGAATTTATTCAAATACATAGATGAAATTTCTTGATCATAAACATCATGTAATTTCACCGAAATAGTTTTTCTCGTTTTTTAAAATTCAATCCAGTTCAATGTTTATTCAAATTTGTTTAAACCTAATTTCATCCCTATCTGACAATCTCTGTACTCAATTCATAGTATATGTATGGGCATCAAAATAACTCAAATTTTATAAGCTTTCCATCGATGTATAAATTCTTATACTTTTCTTTTGTTACACTACGAATATTTAAATTTAAGCTAAAACATTTACTATACATAGCGCTATAATGATTATTTCAATGTTATTCCTTTGGAATGTTGTTGTTAATTTTAAGTAACATGTGAAAAACTGCTTAACAGATAGGGATGAAATTGGGTTTAAACAAATTTGAATAAACATTGAACTGGACTGAATTTTAAAAAACGAGAAAAACCATTTCGGTGAAATTACATGATGTTTATGATCAAGAAATTTCATCTATGTATTTGAATAAATTCTATGAAAAAATTAAAAAAAAATAAAATTTTGTTGAACATTTTTAAAATTTTTTAATTAAAATTTTATTTTTTTAAATTTCTTTTAACCAATTGAATGCGTCTCTCAAAGACCTTTCATATGATACCAAATTTACATATACTTCCTTTGGAAGAAATATGGAAAAAATGTAAAAAACCTCAAAAAAGGACCTTTTTATCCTTCGATCCAGCTCGCCAAATATTGACCCCAGGACGAAAAAAATTCAAAATGTAGTCTTAGAATGAATCAAATTTTCATTTTAGGCGGGAACATCCGCAACTTAAATTTTGGGGCCACCCTAATAAACACCAGTAAGGTCCATGGATTCGAGTTGAGAAACACAGTGATCATAATTAAGATGTCTATAATCCCTATATAGAAATATGTCCGAACTGTAATCCCTAGAAACGTTGTACGATATAAATATTGCTGAGTGGCATAAGCGTAGCTAGACTATTATTCTGGGGTGGGCAAGTGCCCTTCCCAAATAGTAAAAATAAACAATTTTTTTTATAAAAAAAATATTTTTTTTATTTAAACAAAACTACTTCATTTTCAATATTTAAAACTGCTAATTTATTTTTTAAAATATTTTTATAATTATTTTTTTATAAAAAAAATTGTTTATTTTTACTATTTGGGAAGGGCACTTGCCCACCCCAGAATAATAGTCTAGCTACGCTTATGCCACTCAGCAATATTTATATCGTACAACGTTTCTAGGGATTACAGTTCGGACATATTTCTATATAGGGATTATAGACATCTTAATTATGATCACTGTGTTTCTCAACTCGAATCCATGGACCTTACTGGTGTTTATTAGGGTGGCCCCAAAATTTAAGTTGCGGATGTTCCCGCCTAAAATGAAAATTTGATTCATTCTAAGACTACATTTTGAATTTTTTTCGTCCTGGGGTCAATATTTGGCGAGCTGGATCGAAGGATAAAAAGGTCCTTTTTTGAGGTTTTTTACATTTTTTCCATATTTCTTCCAAAGGAAGTATATGTAAATTTGGTATCATATGAAAGGTCTTTGAGAGACGCATTCAATTGGTTAAAAGAAATTTAAAAAAATAAAATTTTAATTAAAAAATTTTAAAAATGTTCAACAAAATTTTATTTTTTTTTAATTTTTTCATAGAATTTATTCAAATACATAGATGAAATTTCTTGATCATAAACATCATGTAATTTCACCGAAATGGTTTTTCTCGTTTTTTAAAATTCAGTCCAGTTCAATGTTTATTCAAATTTGTTTAAACCCAATTTCATCCCTATCTGTTAAGCAGTTTTTCACATGTTACTTAAAATTAACAACAACATTCCAAAGGAATAACATTGAAATAATCATTATAGCGCTATGTATAGTAAATGTTTTAGCTTAAATTTAAATATTCGTAGTGTAACAAAAGAAAAGTATAAGAATTTATACATCGATGGAAAGCTTATAAAATTTGAGTTATTTTGATGCCCATACATATACTATGAATTGAGTACAGAGATTGTCAGATAGGGATGAAATTAGGTTTAAACAAATTTGAATAAACATTGAACTGGATTGAATTTTAAAAAACGAGAAAAACTATTTCGGTGAAATTACATGATGTTTATGATCAAGAAATTTCATCTATGTATTTGAATAAATTCTATGAAAAAATTAAAAAAAACTAAAATTTTGTCGAAAATTTTTAAAATTTTTTAATTAAAATTTTTTTTTTTTTAAATTTCTTTTAACCAATTGAATGCGTCTCTCAAAGACCTTTCATATGATACCAAATTTACATATACTTCCTTTGGAAGAAATATGGAAAAAATTTAAAAAACCTCAAAAAAGGACCTTTTTATCCTTTGATCCAGCTCGCCAAATATTGACCCCAGGACGAAAAAATTTCAAAACGTAGTCTTAGAATGAATCAAATTTTAATTTTAGGCGGGAACATCGATACCTTATTTTTTCTCCATACAAACGGGGCCACCCTAGTGTTTATAATAGTGAGAATATAAATGAAAGTGTTGAATATTTTAATTCTAATTTGCATCAATTGTTTGAAGATAATGTACCAATTCGTAGAGTTGTTAGGAGTAGTACTGACAAATGGATGAATGATGATTGTATTTGTATTGCGAAGAGAGTTAGAGATTTGGCATATCGTGCCTATAGGGAAAATGGTTCGGACAGAAACTTTGCAACTTATCGCAAGTCTAGGAACAGATTGATGACTGTTATTAGAAATGTCCGTAGAAAGTTTTGTATGAGATTCTTCAACATGTGATCAGAGCCAGTTTTGGCATAAAATCAGATCGTTGGTATTCTCAAATCACCTAGGGCTGATAAGTTTCCTATTTCCTTGAATGAGTTTAATGAATTTTCTCGAATGACTGAGACTTCTGATAATGGTGTGATTCATATTCCATTTTCGGAGGGGTTTCATTTTGATAATGTCACTGAGGATGAGGTTTTGAATGTAGTTCTTAGTATAAAATCCTTGGCAGTAGATCCAGATCAAATACATATTCGATTTTTGAAATTTATTATTTTACCCATTTTACGACATTTAACATTTATCATTAATAAAATTTTGACAACATCCGTTGTTCCTAAGATTTGGAAAGTTAGTAGGATAGTGCCGATACCGAAAATTAAGACACCTAGAAACTGTTCAGAATTTCGTCCTATTAGTATCTTATCTAAGGTCTTGGAGATTATTATTAGGGAGCAGATGTTATCTCACCTTAATAGTTGTAATTATATAATTCATCCACATCAATCAGGTTTAAGAAAAGGCCACAGCACTACAGGCATTATATTGGATATTACCGAATCTATTAGAGACAATTTTGACAGGAATCGGATTAGTATATTGATCTTCTTGGACTATTGTAAGGCATTTGACTTGATTGGTCATTCATTACTGATAAATAAACTGTCGTCTATATTTGGTTTTAGCTCTAGTGCATGCAGGCTCATTTGCTCATTTTTAACTGAACGTAGTCAATTTGTCCAAGTTGAACATGAAGTTTCTCGTACGATTTCAACTTATCGAGGTGTACCCCAGGGTTCCATCCTAGGTCCTCTATTATTTCTCTTATATATGAATGATTTATATCATGAACTAGATTTTTTGAAATGCTATACTTATGCTGATGATATTCAGCTATTAGCAACCTTTGATTTATCACCTTGCATAATTCCAAGGCGCTCATTAACTCTGAACTTGCTCACTTAGTTGGCTGGTCAGAACGAAACTTTTTAAAACTTAATCCTATGAAATGCAAAGTTATGGTATTTTCTAAACACCCCATTGTTTTGAATGTTGTTCTTGATAATGAGTTATTGGAAATAGTTCCTCACTATAAAACGCTTGGTTTTATATTGGATGATAAGTTAACATATAATAATTAAATCAATTTTGTAATTTCTCGTATATCTTGGATATTAAGGAGGTGTCAGTAAAACGACGTGTTGCCTTGTCTTTGTGTTTACCAGTGATAATTTATGGCCTTGAGGTTTATTCCTGCACTTCCAACATTAATATGGAAAGATTATGAATGTGTTTCAATAGAGTAATCTGTTACATATATGGTCTTCGTATTGGTGATCATGTTTCGCAATGTTATTTGGATTTACTAGGTTGTAGTTTCAATAAGTATGTTCAATTGAGGCAAATGATTTTCTTTTACAAAACTATAAAATATGGAAAGCCTGATTACTTATTGAGTAAGTTTAACTTTGCCATATCTAATCGAACACACTCTTTAATCTGTCCGGTACATGCTTCCTTGATTATGGCCAGATCATTTAGTGTACATATTACTCGGTTGTGGAATACGGTTATTCCTTATAAGGATCGTAGATTCTCTCATTCTGTAATGGCCTTTAAGAATATATTTTTATCGAATTCATAATACATTGCTGTTTGCAATGCAGCGATTATGAAGCCAGCATATTCATATTTATGTTTTCCGTTACTCATTTATGTCTTTATGTATGGTAACTCTATTTTTTTCCGATAATCTTGAATGTGATAACAAAGAAATCTCGTAAAAAGATCCTAGATTGTGTTTTGTGTTTCCATTTTCCTTTTATAATTCGATATTGCTTATTTTGATTTGGGTTTTTGTTTCACAGTGTTTTATTACTTTTTTGCCATTTTATTTGCTATCCTAATATGATCATTTCATTCATTCGTTTTAGAGACCTAATAAGTATGTGTAAATTTCAGGTATTCCTATTTAGTTTAAGTTTTTGTTAATATATTATTTATACATAATTACATTTATTGAATTAAATAAAAATATATTGTATTGTAGTCTAGCCAATTAGGCCCTATGGGCTTGCGGCATCTTTTTTTGAATTAAATAAAAAAAAATTCGCAAACTCTTACACGGCCAATAGTGTCCCAAAATTTTTTTTTGGAATTTCGGAACGCACACCCACTAATTTTTTTATATATATAAAACTATAGTTAAATATGAAATTTTGTCTTTCTATCATGATTGCAACCGTGCCGACTTGTGATTTAGTTTTGTGGTGCATTTACAATGGGAAAAATGCAATTTTTTCAGTTTTTGTAAAAATTTTGCCATTAAATAATTAATTTTGCAATTTAATTTAAAAGAATCGATATGTGTACGTAATTGTCGTTCTAATAAGACATAAAACACAAAAATTGGTTAAAATATGTTAAAGTTATTCAAAAATCGCTAGAACAAGAAAAATATAACTAGAACAAGAAACGTAGGAACAAAATAAACATATTTTGAGAAATATTAAAATAAGAGCTTATTTTTACTTAAAATATATCCATATTTACTTGTATATGAGTTTTTGTCTTCGTAGGATACCGTTTTTTGCCCATATTTAGGCGAATGAGCCCAATTTCCTTACTGTTATAAATTTTAAGTAAAACTTATTCATAATATTATAATCCTGGTAATTTTAATTATGGTCTGAAAGTTTTACTAAAATCGGAAAACGATAACCTTAAAATCGTGAAGGTCAAAGGTCAAATTTTTCAATATGTGGTATTTCTAATGAAAAGATAGCGAAATGTTATATATTTTTGGGCCGATTTTAATGAAACTTGAGGAAAGTATAGCATAAAGTCCAGAATTTAAAATAACAGCACAAAAATGGAAATTAACCCTTAGCAGCACTTGAGGTCCAAATTACCCTCAACTTTTAAAATCAAGAAAAACACAGCCATTTTGACCCCAAGTGCTCTTAAAGGATTAAATCCATTTTTGCACTGTTGTAGTAAATGTTAGACCCCAATGTATATTTTGCTCAAGTTTCACTAAAATCGGCCCCAAAAATATATAACATTTCGCTATCTTTTCTTTAGAAATTCCAAATATTGAAAAAAATGACCTTTGACCTTCACGATTTAAGGTTATCGTTTTCCGATTTTAGTAAAACTTTCAGACCATATTTAGAATTACAAGGACTATAATATTATGAATAGGTTTTACTTAAAATTTATAACATTAAGGAAATTGGGCTCATTCGCCTAAATATGTGATGATCAAAAAATTCTGAAATTTCTTTAACAAAATTTTTAAAAAATTGAAAATGGAGATTCGAAACGGCCGTTAAAAAAAATATTTTTTTTGGCCATACCTGCGAATAGGTTAACGATATCCTACTAAGACAAAAACTCGTACACAAGTAAATACGGATATATTTTAAAAAAAATTAGCTTTTATTTTAATTTTTCTCGAAATATGTTAATTTTTTTTATGTTCAAGTGGCCTGAAACACGTTAATGGTCTGGCGAATT
Source organism: Calliphora vicina (assembly GCF_958450345.1). Lineage (NCBI taxonomy): Eukaryota > Metazoa > Arthropoda > Insecta > Diptera > Calliphoridae > Calliphora > Calliphora vicina. Next base: position 82,725,788 of record NC_088781.1, on the reverse strand, counting down.
TGTAATAACTTTAACATTTTTTAACCAAATTTTGTCATTTATATCTCATTACAATGATAATTACGTACATATTTCGATTCTTTTGCATTCAATTGCAAAAGTATTTATTTAGTAGCAAAATTTTTTCAAAAACTGAAAAATTTGCATTTTTCTTTAATTTTGGCGATAATACTTGGGTCATTTTGACCCAAAGGAGATACAGGGTTAATTTCCAAAAAAAAAATTTAATGTAATATTCATTGATAAAAATAAATCTACATATTTATAGAAAACAATGCAGAAAGTTAAGCAGTTTCACCTATTTATTCCATATAAATAGTATAATTTTGCATATATCTGAACTTTGACCTCGATGCGCGTCCAGAAATCGTTGCCCGATTTGGCTCAAATTTTCAGCACTTAACATATAGGCCTAGTGTCACAATATTCCACCCGGCACTCTTTGAAATCTAAAAAAAAATCGGCTGTCACTCTAATGTATATATTTTAAGTAAAAATTAGCTCTTATTGTAATATTTCTCAAAATATGTTTATTTTGTTGCTACGTTTCTTGTTCTAGTGGCCTGAGACACGTTAATAGCCTGGCGATTTTTTAATAACTTTAACATTTTTAACCAATTATTGTGTTTTATATCAATTACGTACACATATCGATTCTTTTAAATTAAATTGCAAAAGTAATTATTTAATGGCAAAATTTTTACAAAAACTGAAAAAATTGCATTTTTTTCCCTTGTAAATGCACCACAAAACTAAATCGCAAGTCGGCACGGGTAGCAACCATGATAGAAAGACAAAATTTCATATTTAACTATAGTTTTATATATATAAAAAAATTAGAGGGTATGCGTTCCGAAATTCCAAAAAAAATATTTTTTGGAAACTCTAACGGCCAATCATTAGGAGATAATAAACTTACACAATTTCTCCAAAAACTTAAAAATCTTGCATCGGAACACGTTGGCGATCATAAAAAGTATTTTCCTTGAACAAATGCCAGATCAAATTAGAACAATTCTATCAGTGACAGACTGCACAATCCAACTTTTAGCTGAACAAGCGGACAAAATTTTTGAAGTCCTTAAACCCCTAAATATTTGTGAAATTAAAAATCAAACGGAAGCTTCACTAATATCAGAAATCACTATAAGACAACTCTCAGATCAAATTAAAACACTTGAAGATAAGATTGAAAAACTTCAAATTAAGAGAAACAGATCCCTATCACGAGATTCTACATCATTCCGAAACAATAGATCTGATTCACGTTCTAGTAAATGGTGTTGGTATCATCGTCGTTTTGAAGAGAAGTCAACAAAAAGTACTTGACTTCTAGAAAATGGTGTTGGTATCATCGTCGTTTTGGAGAGAAGTCAACAAAAAGTACTTCACCATGTAGTCTATAATCCCTATATAGAAATATGTCCGAACTGTAATCCCTAGAAACGTTGTACGATATAAATATTGCTGAGTGGCATAAGCGTAGCTAGACTATTATTCTGGGGTGGGCAAGTGCCCTTCCCAAATAGTAAAAATAAACAATTTTTTTTATAAAAAAAATATTTTTTTTATTTAAACAAAACTACTTCATTTTCAATATTTAAAACTGCTAATTTATTTTTTAAAATATTTTTATAATTATTTTTTTATATTTAAATGGGTTTTTTTTTAATTTTCCTCTTGATCTAAATTTGTTCCTTATTATACTAGTTAGTAGGGTATTCGCTCGACTAATGATCGTTCGATTAATCGAATAAATAAATTAAATTGCTTAAAATTTTTCATAACTTCAAATTTAAATAAGTAATAAGACTCACAAAAATTGTATTGTTTCTGAAATTCTACAAATAACTAAAGACAAATGGACTTTCGAACACTGTAGATGAGTGTTCCAATAGCTCCTTCTATAAATGTATAAATATTACTGCAAGAAGTTACAATTCTAAAAGAAAATATTTAAAAATTTTGAACTTAGGACATGAACCAATGAAAATAAAAGGTACGGAATAAAATATTTGTTATTTAGCTTAGATTAAAGTGGAGTTGAATGTGATAAAGAATGTGATTTTGAAACGATCGTCGACAGTGATATTGAGGATGACATTTATATTGATTACATTGAAATAGATTAAGGCCATGATCTTAAAATATATATATGTATATAAGTGTTGTTATTAACCGCGTACGTAAGTGTTGCAAAATATTAAATAAATCGAATGACAAACACAAATATTGCAAACTAACGTTTTGTTGCAAGAAAAGCATGGAGTTCGTCTTATACATGATTTTGAACATCGTTGAACATCTTTGTCGAACATGGTAATAAACTTTTTGCGTATTTGTAAATGAGTCAATCATGCACTGCCTGACTTCAAATTAGCCACATTCACTGACGATATCAAACTTTGGACAGATACCCTTTATTGTGTAATTCCCCAAGATCACTTTATTAAGCAAAGATTCGGCTACGTTGATAGAGCTGGATGTATAATACAATTTGTTATAAATAATTTAGATATAGTGAATAATTAATTTACTAAAGAATTAGTTATTCAATTTAAAACCGGAATTAATGAACGACATAAAAGAATTCTAATACGTTTATATTGTATTTGAATTCAGGATCATGTCCAACTATCTCAAATCTGAGTTAATCTGATCAGAATATTTCTGTTGAAAATTTAATGATGGACTTTGTTTTCGAATGCTTTTTAACATTATCAATACTTGAATTGTTAACTTTATTTAACGTTATTTTTTTTTTGTTTTTCTTTAACAATAAAATATTAAAAAACCGACATTAAAACTTCATTCTTTACTTTTTAAAAAAAAATAAATTATTCGAATAATTCGATTAATTTTAAATGTGTGATCGAATTATTCGAACAAGTTAAAATCTCTCATTCGAGTAATTCGTTTTATTCGAACAAGAGAAAAATCGAATAATTCGAATACCCTACTAGTTAGACAAAATACAATTTTTGAGTTGAAAAGATTTATTTATATCTAAACTCTCTATATTTAAAAATGGAATATTGTATACATATGTATATATATACGCCTTTTTTACAAGTATAAATAAAGAATTGAATTGAAAAAAAACAGCTAAATTTGAAAATCGTTCCTGAAACATTGCACTACGTAACCATTGTTTTATTCTACGCATAGCTGAGAAACTTCTTTCGCAACTAGCAGAACTAATAATAAGGCTTGTTGCCACTTGTAAACGTATGTAAATGCTTGGAGAGATATTCTTGTCAATTTTGGATTTTATCTTATCAAAGTTTAATTGTTTTTCGCTGAATATGTGTTTAAACATATTCTTAAGTACTAGTACTAGTGCTTCAGCTTTCACAGAATCAGAATCAATTTGCAAAACATTTTTGTAATTAATAATGAATTCATCGGCGCCATCCAAATCTAATTTAAAGAAATTGTTAACAGCTTTAGGTAATGGAACGTTTTGGAATCGGTATTCGATATTAAAAATTGTGCTATATATTACTGGATTATATATTTTTAACTTCCAATAATCAACTGAAGGAATAGTATCCGGCAAATCCAGATTTTAGCTTTTACCTAATGTTGATTCTATATAAAAATCTTCCACTTTTAATTACTACGTAATTTTTAATTACTGAATTACAATTTTCATATCTACAACTCCATATAGTTGTGCAAAGGCTGTTTATTTTATACAGTTTAATTTGAAGAGCTTCGCTTAGGCTTTTTAAATCATTATTTTCTGGTTTCGAAAAGTGAATGCATAAAGCCTCTATGCTAAGAATGTTTGCGCTGATGATATGTGTGAACACGAATCCACAATAACTAAGTTTAGCCTGTCGGATAAACAATAAACCAAAATCTTTTTGACTCCTTTATTTTAGCTTGTAAACCGTTTTTAAAACCAAACATTACATGTGCTCCGTTGTACGATTGGCATTGGAATATTTTTTAACTTTTTGGGTTCCAAAAACCCCATGATCAATGTTCTAGGGCACTGGAATCTCTTAACGGAACAATCTACAAATCCAAAAAAATCTTTCTGCGACTTTCCAAATTTTTATCTGGGGTGGGCAGATGCGAGTCTGGGGTGGTTTTGCCCACCCCAGCATTTTCGCTGCTTGATATAGCAATAATGGCTAATATCCGCATTAGTTATATTAATTCCAATGACTTTGCCTATTTTAATTGTATTTTCTCGAACTTTTCAATAGTGCAATTTAAACCACTTATCAAAATATCAGATCTGTTTAATCGCCTCTCCAGCATATTATTCTTGAACAGCTTGATTATATTTAGCATCATACGCTTTATCAGCTTCTTTGACAAATGAGTAACAATTGACTACATCAGATTTAATGTTAGATATTTCGGTATTAACCTCCTTTCGAAAATTGTCAATGAGCTGAACCACTTTTGTTTCAAGATTCTGAAAACCATTATCCATACGATAATGTTCAATATTAGTTCTAGTATCTTCAATTTTTTTTCAATCGATATTTTAATTATTATTTCTTCAATTCGTTTGATAATATCATTTTTTATACTGCAATTGGTTGCAGGGTCTTTTTTACAGTCTTTACATATATATTTCTATTTCTACGAATAAAAGTTAACAACTCGTCAGAAACTCCCGCACAATTATTGTGAAAATAAATGCCACAACTTCCACAGCCAACACTAAGTTGAGTCTTGGTAACGTCTGTGTGATAAATAGGACATTGACTTGTATTTTTTAGAGGCATAATGTTTTTAATTTTATTTTATTATTTACTTTATTTAGATTTAAAAGTGGGAACGTTTTATAAAAAAACTGTTTTTTTTATTTTTCTTGTTTTGTATAATTTTATAAAGATCGTACCACAATTTACTTATTGTACACAGTTATTATTAATTTTGTTATCCATATTTTATATGGTTTTTTTGGTAATTTTAAATAAAGTATAATTGTAGATCTTTTTTTGCATGTGTTAAAAAAAACAAATTTGTATTATAGTTTATTTATTTGTTTTACTTTGTTTTCAATTTTATTTGCACTTTTTTATTTATATTTAACAGAAGTTTAAAGAAAAATGTTTGTTGTTTCGATTTGTATATTCTTATAAATATGGTACCACAATTTACCAATAATTAATGAACACAGACCATGATTTGTTGTATGTATTTGGTTTTCAGTTTTATTTATCACTTTTTTTTATTAGGTATAAAACAGGGATGTTTTATAATAACTGTTTTTTTATTTCCACAATTGTGGAAATTAAAATCACACGTATTCTTATGCTCTTACATTTTAGTAGTCGTTGTTCACTCAACGAGACAACTAGGAATACGCATGAGCACTGGTGTATGACTTTTTCTTTATTTTTTCAGTTTTTGTATTTGTGTGTTTGTAGGTGCACTGAATAAAATAAAGAATTGAATGTGTTGGTGAGAAGATTTATTTTTGCGAACCTCTGGTTTACACCATGATTATTACAAAATCATGTTGCGTTTATACGATAAATTTTGGTTTCATGTCTTTTTTTGCAGCCAGGGTTGATTTTTATTGTTTAATCGGTTAATCTTCTTTATTAAACTTCAAAATCTGGAAAAGAATAAAACGGATCAAGAAGAAAAGAAATTAATATAAAGAGAAATCTGAAAAAAGACGAAAAACACAAATCGAGTCTATTTGTTTACCCCCCAAGTTTCTCTACACCGCACAGTGACAGATTTCATTGTTTTAGAGGGATTTAATTAAAAAAACAAAACCCCTTTTTTTAAAAAAATAATATTGAGTACAATTAAAAACAACACCGGTATTTACATAAACAAGTTTGAAAACCAAATATGTAAACAACAACAATATAATGGTATCGGAAAGTGAGATGTTTTATTGACCTTAAACATTTTTAATAGTTCTTGATAAAAATAATCAATGTTTGGATACGTTGCATTTTGTTGCTTTTTTATATTTTTTTAAAATTTTTTTTGAATATTAGACTACAATATTTTTACTATATAAGAGTTTCATTGCATTTTAAAATAAGGCCTGCTAAATTTCTTTGGCAGTGATATTCAAGACATCCATTAAAGGTAAGATTTTTTTTTTAATTTCAAGTTTTCAATAGAAAAAAAGTTATAGAGTTCAGTTGAGTTCAGCGAAATTTTTGTTACTATTGTGTTTACCATCCTTTCTATTTCTAGAAACAAAAAAGAAAATCTACCCCAATTGATCCCCGGAAAATTTTGACCCATAAAAGCACCATGACCAAACAAGTTGTTCGTAGTTAAATTTTCGAAATTTGGCTTTCAACAAAGCAAAAAGACATAATCCTGTTTTCGATTTTATATGTGGAAATATTAGTACTGGAAACGACAAGGTTGTAGACTTTTGTTTATGAATTTTAGAAAGTCCAAAAAGTGTGGAAGCCGTTGCTGCTGATTTTCGGAAGTGGGCTTCATATGGGAGCAATGACCAATTATAGGCCGATCGTTATAAAATTTGGTGAAATGAATTTTGCATATATATAACTTATTTGTATTAAATTTTATTGCAATACCAATATTTTTAAGAAATTTATGCTAGTTAAAGTGATTTTCGGAAGTGGGCCTTATATGGGAGCTAAGACTAATTAGGGACCGATCGTCACAAAATTTGTTGGTGCGAATTTGGCTTATATAAAACTTATTTGTGCTGAATTTGGTTTGGATATCTATATAACTAAGATATTTTTGAGAGTTTAACTATTTTCAGATAGGGATTCTAACCAAATTCAATGAGCTTCGTCCGCGGGGTAATATAAAAGCTTGTGCCAAATTTTGTAGAATTATCTTTGAAATTGCGACCAGTAGTTTTATTACAAAGTTTACATGGACGGACAGACATCGCTAAATACACTCAGAAAGTGTTCCTGAGCTGATTGGTATGCTCTAAGATGAATGTTGGGACAATACTTTTTTACATTACAAACATCACCAAATTTAACCCACTATACCCTCCCCACTATGGTGGTGTATGGTATAAATATTAAAATTTTGATTTTAACATTTGTATGGGAGGTAGGCGTAACATTGCCACGCCCACCTCAAATTTTTCTCCAAAAATGTTTCACGTCGTAGGAAAACTGTGTTTCAAAAATCATTGAATTATCTTCACGCGTTTTTAAAATTCAGACTTTAGTCCCTCTAGATTACACAAATCTGACACTGTGCACCGCTCCACAGTGGTTTAGAAACTTTTTTTTTTAAATAATTCGGTATCTCGGGAACTATTGGAGATATTATTACAAAATTTCACATGGTTAGAGCTGAGGTATTTTTGAGTTGAATTACATTTGTTCAGCTTCCTAGGGGTAATACGGGCCAGTTTGTGCCCCCTCAAAGTTGGTCACCTCGGGTCTCAAAATTTTTAAAAAAATCCCCAAAAATTCATTTATGATTCGAATGAGATGAAATTTAAAATATAAATAGTCCTTGAGAAGATCTTCAAAAAATACGGTTACATGTGTAGGTTATCTCCTTCAGTTGAAGAGATATTTAGGTTTATTTATTTTTTTTTTTTAATTTTGCTCGATTTTTTTTTTTTTTTTAGATATGGCGGCCCTACGGAGGGTCGAATTTTTTTTCAAAATATCAGCTATATTGGTAATAAAATTCTAAATAAAATAAAAAAAACTTGGTAACAGTTATCTCGTCCGTGTAAAAAGTTACACGCATCCAAAGTTGGAACATGTAAAATGGGCCTAATTATTTACGATTTTTCCTAAAAAAGTCCCTATATTTTTTCTTTTGTAGAAACAAATTTTCTTTGGGACTATATACAATTTTTATATGTTCCGGAAAGAAAACTTAATGCAAAAGCATGTAAAGTAAAATTGGGCTCACTTAAGCGGACACAGACCTATCCAAACTTGGACAATTTAAAAAAAAATATTTTGGTTTCAGTAAAAAAATCCAAAAAGGGAAAGCACCGATCCTCGAAAAAGTTCCGTATTTGTATAACCCTATATGTTGTTTAAATACTTAGAAAGTTGTTTTACTATCACACTGTAAATAGCGTCACAGTAGGCACTTTTCTAAAAAAACTCAGTTTTTGGAACACATTTTCCCCGTTTTAGGAATTTCGGTATTTGAAAATAAAAAATGTCAAAAATTATAATGTCATTAATTTAAGGACATTTGGATCTAAATTAGTTCCCAATTTTGTTATGACCGTTATACCAACTTTTCTTTAAGGTCAGTATACGTTTGAATTCATTAGTTACATTTAATATGTAAGTATACACATTTTGCATGCAATATATGAAAAAACGTTCAAATTTTTCAAAGGCGGCAAGGTTTGTGGAGCTTCTGAGTAGTAGATATATGCTTTTTATATAAGTATTTGATATTGGTAAAAACCTTAGGACTTGTAGATTCATATTTTAATAAAATTAAAGAATTTAATTAATTTTTTGATCGTCATTTACCTTAAAAACTAAAAAAAATATAATATGGTGATTTTCCATGAAGAAAAATATAAAATTTGATTTAATGTAAAATTTTAACGGTTAAAGATATCATAACAAAATTGGGAACTAATTTAGATCCAAATGTCCTTAAATTAATGACATTATAATTTTTGACATTTTTTATTTTCAAATACCGAAATTCCTAAAACGGGGAAAATGTGTTCCAAAAACTGAGTTTTTTTAGAAAAGTGCCTACTGTGACGCTATTTACCGTGTGATAGTAAAACAACTTTCTAAGTATTTAAACAACATATAGGGTTATACAAATACGGCACTTTTTCGGGGATCGGTGCTTTACCTTTTTATAATTTTTTACTGAAACGTAAATATTTTTTTTAAAATTGTCCAAGTTTGGATAGGTCTGGAGGATGCTGTGTCCGCTTAAGTGAGCCCAATTTTACTTTACATGCTTTTGCATTAAGTTTTCTTTCCGGAACATATAAAAATTGTACATAGTCCCAAAGAAAATTTGTTTCTACAAAAGAAAAACTATAGGGACTTTTTTAGGAAAAATCGTAAAAAATTAGGACCATTTTACATGTTCCAACTTTGGATGCGTGTAACTTTTTACACGGACGAGATAACTGTTACCAAGTTTTTTTTTATTTTATTTAGAATTTTATTGCCAATATAGCTGATAATTTGAAAGAAAAATTCGACCCTCCGTAGCGCCGCCATATCTAAAAAACAAACAAAAATCGAGCAAAATTAAAAAAAAAAATAAATAAACCTAAATATCTCTTCAACTGAAGGAGATAACCTACACATGTAAGCGTATTTTTTGTAGATATTCTCAAGGACTATTTATATTTTAAATTTCAGCTCATTCGGATCATAAATGAATTTTTGGGGATTTTTTTAAAAATTTTGAGACCCGAGGTGACCAACTTTGAAGGGGCACAAACTGGCCCGTATTACTCTAACCATGTGAAATTTTGTAATAATATCTCCAATAGTTCCCGAGATACCGAATTATTTCCAAAAAAAAAGTTTCTAAACCACTGTGCGCTCGCCTACAAACAAAAAGAGACGTTGCAAAAGCAACGTTGTAAAAATCATCATGTAAAGGCAGTGTAATTTTGTAAAGATGGTAACACAATTTATTTATTGTACACAGTTATTCATTTTCTTATACATGTTTTTATCATAGTTATTTTTGACCATTATATTCTTCCCACTAAATGTAATATTTTTTCATTATTTGATCATTCTCTTTCATTTCTTATAATATAGTAAATTTAAATCATGTATTTTTATTATATACATACATAGGTAATTGTAGATGTTTGCTTGCTTGCATGTATTATAAAATAAACATTTTCCTATGTTATTCCTCAATAGTTTACACATTGATTAATTTAATTTTGTTTTTATTATTTTTTTTATTGTTTCTCACAAATTGTTTTGTCTTCTTAAAACACAGTAATTTTATCATGTATATTTCTTGTAATTTGTAGATGTTTGTTGGCATGTGTTATAAAATAATAACTTTTATAAGTTATACATCAATTTTTATTATTTATAACTTCTATTTGTTGAGTTTTTATTGTTTATTATTGTTTCTCACAAATTGGTAATTAAATAATATTAAACTTCAATAATTATCAAATATATTTGATTTTTATTCACGATCGCGAATTTTTTTTCAACCGCTCATTTTGATGTTGCCATATCAAAAAATCTTGATTCATCGGACTCACCAAATGTATTTATAAGCGTTTGTTTTATTGCAGCATACTGCGTCATATCTCGTGGAGAGTTAAAAATAATGTGGCTTACGTACTCACTTATTTGTGGATCCATATGAAATTTTGTTTCATCTCTAGTTATTCCAGCTATAGCAAAAATTGAATCTATTTGGACGAACCATAACTTAGGATTGTTTGTCCAAAATGGTGGTAGTTTGTGGACAGATGAAGCTCCAATTTCTCTGTTGTTATGTGTGGTTGCACTATTTTGGCTCTCTTGATTTTGCTATTCAGTATTATGCAAATTTTCTTGCGTTTGAAGATTCTGTGCTGGAAATCTATCTCCCAAGTCGAGTGATTGACTTCTGCTCTTCTTAGAGTATGTGTTAACATTCTAGGGGTCACCAATTATACAGTTTTGAAATAAAACAATTTGTTGTTTTCTCTTTGAAATCAAATTTTTAATTAATTTTTGAAAAGAAAAAGCTTTAATTATATAATTTTCAAAGCAACTATTTTTTATATTAATTTTTAAGGAGTTGTTAAGAATTTAATAATTTTCAAACAAATTGCTTTGGACATTTTAAAGTTTGACGTAAAAACCATATGCAAAAAAATAATTGTGATTTATAAAAACCAAATTTGTAATAAATTCGACTGTTGACGAATCGTTTGTTTAGAAATTGGTAAATTTTATAAAAACAGGCTGTAAATTTATATGTAAAACCAAATTTTTCACGTAACCGAAGTGTCTAGGTTATTTCACTATGATTAATGTGAATTACAAGTTCAACGAACTTAGATTTAGAAAAAATACTGCAGCCTTGGATTCGCTTGGATTTTTATTTTGCTTTCATAATGTAATTCGTGAAAGTTTTTACTAAGAGTAATATTGCAAATATTTGTATTTTTTATTGGTCGAGAAAATAGTTGGTTTTTGCCTATATCTCAGCCATTTATGGATCGATTTAGCTGATTACCTAGATAATTTAAAGATAACACTGCGGTACAGACATTTTGGTGCCCGAGATTTGAACTGCGTTTTGTAAAAGTTGATTAACCCTCATTTGTTCCAGTCAGCTCGCGTTTTCGAAATATCACGGTTTTTATATTTTTAACTGAGTACCCTATTTTTTGGTGGTTTTCTTCAAAATTTAAGGTAATGCAGCTTAGAATGTATTTTTTTTTAGCATGAAACTGGTCTACGTAAAAAAATATTTTTCTGTTGAGTATAATAATTCTGGTGGGTATTTTGGCATATTTGTCTGATCTTTCAAGAATGTTTAAATTTGACTCTTTTAGCTTTATGCTTGTTATGATTATGAGGTGGATGAGTGAAAAAACTTAGTATAATTCTATGCCAAGCTTAACCTTTATTGAAATGATAATAATATAAATAATAAATCAAATAAAATTATAATAAAATAGTTACCGCGTATATGAAATTATGATGTTTAATACACGACTTAACAATGTGTAATAAACACATAAAAAGGTAATAGCGGTAAACTATGTATGACATATAAATATAAAGAATAACTATAAGTACATAAACAAGTGAAAGTTACATTTTAGTACAAAGAACATAGTTGCTTATTTTGGGATGCCAACATCTCTCCTTCTATTGAAAAGATGATAATCTGGAGTCCATACAGGAGGACGCTTTCTATGATTGGACCTTCGAAGAGCCGGAGAAGTATCATCTGTTTGAATCCCATAAGCTGTTGTTGAATCGGTACACGGTGCACTTTCTTGAATATTACTTTCCATTGTTGCTGGAGAATTTCCTTGAAGATTATGTAATTCAACTGCTGGAAGTGCAATATCAATATTTGTAGATGTATGTGGCAATTCATTTGTAAATTTGGTTTGTTGATTATCGTGAGGTAAAGATGCAATTTCAGTATCTTTTTCATTTATAGATGTCGATTGTTGGAGTGGAGTTAAATTGAAATATTTAAACAACACATTATGAACTTCTAAATTCGTAGAATCAGAATAAAGAGATCTAAGTTGGTTGGTATGGGATCTTATAGCACAAAATTCAGGAATATTTTCAATTTCCACTTCATAATTGACATTTCCGAGTTTTTTCTTTATAATTCCAGGGAACCATTCACATTTATTAAATTTATATAATTTTGCATCAACTTTTTACGCTCTGCAGCACCATGTTCTTTGTTAAATTGTTCCTCCATTCTTTCATTTCGTCGTAGTTGAGGTTTTTTAAGTAGATCAAGATTAATTCTTAATTTTCTCCCCACGAACAATTTAGAAGGTGACTTGTCATCGGTACTCGGATTTGGTGATGAGCGATAACATCTCAAAAAAGTTTGTAAATGTTCATTCGAAGAACCCGTTCCTTCTAGTTTCTTTAATGCACGTTTTATAGTGTCAACGAACCTCTCTGCCTGCCCATTTGATTGAGGGTGGTAGGGAGCTGTAAATTTGTGTAAAATTCCATTTTTTTTTGACAAAATGTGGAAAACATATGACTGGAAAACTGAGTTCCATTATCACTCACTATGAGTTCAGGGTTTCCAAATAAGGATGTGAAATCACGTAAACAATCAATAATTATTTTTGAAGTAATAGATTTAATTTCGTAAATTTGAGGCCATTTAGAATATGAATCTACTATTACGAAATAATACAAATTTTCAACCGGACCGGCGATATCTATGTGGACTCTTTCCATAGGACGGTTTGTTAATGGCCATGAATAAAGGGTTGTTTTTGGTAATGATTTTGCTACTGATGCGCACTTAGTACAATTTTGAACATACCTCTTTATTTCTTCATCAATAAGGGGCCAATAAACATAGCTGCGTGCCAATGCCTTTGTCCTTTCGATACCATGGTGTCTGTTTTTTTGCAGGCAATAAAAATGCGAAAAAATCGAATTTATTTTAAATTTAAACTTCTTTATTGAAGTGCCAAAAATCGAATTACAAAACAAGTTCTTTTTAAATAATAGAAAAGCTACATACAGTCAGCGTCAAAAGAAAGTGTACAACTTGTTTTTACATTTAAAACGTTTTATTTACATATTAAAAAACAATTTTTTCTCCAGTTCTAGTATATTTAACAAAACACTTAATTGTTCTCTTGCAATATATAAACAAAAAACTAAACTATTTCAACTGCAACAAAAACAGTAACAACAAAACCAAAAATACTCCATTTTTAACGCGTCAGAAAAAAGTACACATTTAGAATTGCAATAAGATTTTTCTAGCTACATAAAAAAATATATTGTTATTCTTTATTTTTGCCTAGATTATAATTTTTTGTGGATCTTGCTGCTAGTCTCATGAGATTTTAAGATAGTAGATTTTCTTGTTTGATCGCGAGAACTTTAAAACCAAAATGGGAAAACAAACTACAATTGAAACAAGAAAGTAAGTCATAAAATTTAAAAATGAAGGCAAATCGTCACGTGAAATCTCCTCTATAATAGGAAGAAGCCATAATACAGTAAAAAAAATTATAGACAAACAAAAAAATTTAAAATTTTAGAAGATCAGCAACGTGCCGGAACACCAAAACGCCTTAACAACCTTGAAATACGATCGATTGTGAGAGCAGTGAAGAAAGTATTCGCAGTAAGTGCAGTAAAATTATGCGAAGAATGAACAGATTCGTCTGGAGTGAGAGTTAGTAACAGTACGGTTCGCCGAGCGCTACACCCAAATGCTCTATATGGTGGAGTTCCGAGAGAATAACCCCACATTTCCAAACGAAATAAAGAGCGACTTCGAGAATTCGCAAACAGGTATAAAAACCAAGAAAATTGTTTTGGAAAATTGTGTTGTTTACGGGCGAAAGCAAGTTTGAGATTTTCGGAAGTAAAAAAAGGAGTAAAATTTGGAGAAGCAAAAATCAAGAGTTCGATCAAAAAATTTACTATCCACCGTAATGCATGGTGGTGGTTAGGTGATGGTGTGGGGGGTGTGGGGGGTGTATGGCGGCAAGTGGCATGGGAAAACTCATATTTATTGATAGTTTGATGAGCAAACCCGATTACCTAAACATTCTTATAGAAAATATGGAACCCATCATTAGAAAATTAAATCTAGACCGAACCTGGATCTTCCAACAGGACAACTATCCGAAGCATACTTCTTAACTTGTTAAAGAATGGTTGTTTTATCATACACCGAAACAACTGGAACAACCCCTACAGTCACCGTACATTAATCCCATTGAACATCTGTGGTAGCATTTGGACAGACAGATGAGAAAATGAAATATTACCAGCAATGACTCTCTACACGAAATCCTGCAGGAAGAGTGGTTCAACATCCCAACATCGGTGACATCAAAATTGGTAGAAACAATGCCAAGGAGGCTTGAAACTGTTTTAAAACCCAAAAGATGTCAAATAAAATACTAAACACGTTTTTTCTTCTAATTTCCCTAAACTGTACACTTTCTTTTGACGCGTTAAAAATGGAGTATTTTTGGTTTTGTTGTTACTGTTTTTGTTGCAGTTGAACTAGTTTAGTTTTTTGTTTATATATTGCAAGAGAACAATTAAATGTTTTGTTAAATATACTAGAACTGGAGAACAAATAGTTTTTTAATATGTAAATAAAATGTTTTAAATGTAAAAACAAGTTGTACACTTTCTTTAGACGCTGACTGTACAAGAATTTACATAAAGTAGCCACAAAAAATATAATACGTATATATTTACAAATATGTAACATAAAACACACAATCGTATATACTAATTATATATATTGTGTCTCTGAGATCTTGAACTCTGAGATTATTGCACTCTGAAAATGCAACTAAAAAGCGGAGACTTTTTATGTAAGTAAGTATGTAGAGTGATAGATGCGTGTTCGCTAGGGTATTCATTCGACTAATGATCGTTCGATTAATCGAATAATTTCTTACGAATAATTATTCGAACAATTTAAAAATTGCCATTTTCAAATAACGAATAATTCGAACAATTTTATGTAGAATAATCGAATAAAACGAATAAATGTTCATATATATTTAAAATTATTAAATTGCTTAAAATTTTTCATAATTTCAAATTTAAATAAGTAATAATGACTCACAAAAATTGTATTGTTTCTGAAATTCGACAAATAAATAAAGGCAAAGGGTAGACTTGTGCTTATTAGTTCATTTCAATGACCGCTCATTTTAATTCATAGTTCAAAAATTAACAGGTAGCTCTTCTAGTTCAATCGCTCTTTTTGACTTTTGAACTACATATTTATAAAAAAAACAAGAAACAAGTAATACATGTCTTATAATAAAATATTAAAATTGACTCTATGTTCTGAACTAAAACAACAGATATGATACTAGAGCTAAAATGGTCCTTGGTTTTTTAATTTGCTGTCAGTTGCCGTATAATTCTGAGAATCTATCCATTATGACCCTTATTTTTTCGGCATTATGTCAGAATTCTTATAAAAAGAAGTAGGAAAAGCAACGAAAACACGCATTAAGTTAAGAGCGCACATATGAACCATTTTAGTTCATAGTTCAATACTGAACTAAGTGAGCATATGATTTGAACTAGTTCATTTAGTTCAAATAATAGAATCGTTCAATTGAACTAGTTCGTTCATGAACTACCCAAGTCTAACAAAGGGACTTTCGATCACTGTAGATGAGTGTTCCGATAACTCCTTCTATAAATATATAAATATTACTGCAAGAAGTTACTATTTTAAAAACAAATCATAGGACTTGATCCAATGAAAATAAAAGGTACGGAATAAAATATTTGTTATTTAGCTGGCGAAATATTAGAAGAATCGCATTTAATAATCAAAATTTTAACTTAGATTAAAGTGAATTGAATGTGATGGAGAATGTGATTTTGAAAAGGTCGTCGAAAGTGATATTGAGGATGACATTTATAATTATTACATTGAAATAGATGAAGGCCATGATCTTAAAATATATTTAAGTAATGTTATTAACCACGTACGTAAGTGTTGCACGATATTTAATAAATCGAATGATAAACACAAATATTGCAAACTAACGTTTTGTTGCAAGAAAAGCATGGAGTTCGTCTTATACATAATATTCGTCTTATAAGATTCGGCAACGTTGATAGAGCTTGATGTATAATACAATTTGTTAGAAATAGTGAATAGTTCATTTACTAATGAATTAGTTACTCATTTTTAAACCAGAATTAATGAACGACATAAAAAGGTTCTTAATACGTTTATATTGTACTGGAATTCAGGATCATGTCCAACTTGCTCAAATTTTTTAAAGCTAGCTCCAAAACGGAAACTAAAGGGTTTGCTAGTCAATTGTCTTGTAGATTGTTCGGGAGTTAAACTGATCAGAATATTTCTGTTGAAAATTTAATGATGGACTTTGTTTTCGAATGTTTTTTAACATTATCAATACTTGAATTGTTAACTTTAACGATACTTTTTGTTTTTCTTTAACAATAAAATATTAAAAAACGACATCAAAACTTCATTCTTTACTTTTTAAAAAAAATTTTAATTATTCGAATAATTCGATTAATTTTAAACGTGTGATCGAATTATTCGAACAAGTTAAAATCTCTTATTCGAATTATTCGTTTTATTCGAACAAGATAAAAATCGAATAATTCGAATACCCTAGTGTTCGCTCAAAAGTAATAAACAATATATATGTATGTAAATTGATATATTATTGCGTGTAAATATATACGCATTACTTACAAAAAAATATTACCGTTTTTAAAGACACAAATAAACAAAAAATACGAAAACAAATTTAACACAATTAAACAGGAGCGTATCTGCAATCAACATCCTCCCCCCGTTGGAAGACTAGGGCTTTCAACCGACGAATTAATTGGCAGAACAGCTACCTTTGACACTGCACGCTTCATAATTCCATTATTTGTTCGAACCATCACTACACGAACAACACTATCGTCACCAAGTATGACGTCAGCAACACGTCCTATTTGCCACTTTAAAGGGGGTTGATTTTCATCCTTTAATAAAACCATTGAACCACAAGCGATGTTTTCAGTTTGTTCTCGCCACTTTGTGCGCTCTTGCAGTAATGAGAGGTATGAGCTGCTCCACTTCTGCCAAAAAAATCTGCTTCACTTGGCAGACTCTCTGCCATCGGGTCAAACGACTAATATCCAACTATAGAAACTGGTTCAACTATAGAAATTAGAGGGCCACCAACTAAAAAATTACCCGGTGTTAACACCTCAAGATCATTGGAATCTTTCGAAATGGGGCATAACGGGCGAGAGTTCAAAATTGCTGATATTTCACATACTAAGGTGCGCAACTCATCAAACGTTAACTTATTGAGGCCAACTGTGCGATAAAAGTGACTTTTTGCGGACTTCACAGCTGCCTCCCACAATCCACCAAAGTGAGGCGTTCTAGGCGGGATAAACGTCCAATCTATTACGTCTTCAAGGCATTGCTGCTTTAGCGATTCCTGATGTGACTGGCTGAAAAACAGATGCTTCAAATCAGCCAGTTCATTTTTAGCGCCCACGAAGTTCGTTGCGTTATCTGACCAAATTACCTGAGGTTTGCCCCTGATGGCAACAAAACGACGCAAGGCAGACAAAAATGATGACGTCGATAAGTCTTGAACAACCTCCAAGTGGGTAGCTTTTATCGAAAAGCATATAAAAATTCATACATAGCATTTGACTGGTGGACGATTTCGCACTTCGGATTTATAATAAAATGGTCCACAGAAGTCGATTCCAAAAGATTTATTTGGTCTTATTCGATCGGCTGGTAGGCATCCCATAACATGCTGGCTCTATTTCGGTTTCAATTTATAGCACCGCAAGCACTTAGAAATTATGAAGCTTATAAGTTTTCGGCCTCCAACTGGCCAATATTGCTGACGAATTGAAGCCAACAAGCATTGTGGGCCAGCGTGTAACAGCTTCTGGTGATAATACATTACCAATGACGTTGTAA
Source organism: Calliphora vicina (assembly GCF_958450345.1). Taxonomy (NCBI): domain Eukaryota; kingdom Metazoa; phylum Arthropoda; class Insecta; order Diptera; family Calliphoridae; genus Calliphora; species Calliphora vicina. The sequence continues at coordinate 82,707,653 of NC_088781.1, read as the reverse complement.
ATGGGTGTCGTTTAGGCCAAATTATGGGATGTTGGGCATCAAAATCTAGAAATGAATGCTGAAGACGTCCACCCACACGAATTAATCCACAATAGTCTATTATAGGCGTCAACGAATAAAGTTTGCTAGATGGCGGTAAATTTAGCTTAGCCTTCAATGCCTTGTATTCAGAAGCAAAATGTATAAGCTGAATATTTTTTATTAAAAGTTGAGTTCCATTTTTAATATCAGATGGAGTTAAAGACGCATTTTTGCCTCTCAATTTGAAATATATGAATTTAAAAACATACGCAAATATTCGTTGTATTTTTAAAAATGAATTGTGATATTTACATTGTATCGACAGATCCGACAGTGAAGCCACCACCATTACATTACGGCGTCGTTCGGGTAATTCAGCTAGAAATTTCTGGTTCATGATACAAAAAAGTTGGTCCACTACTCCATAGGGTAGAATGAAGCAAATGTAACAATATTTTTTATCAAGCCAGACTTATGTAGATCTATTGATGGTAAATGGTTAATAGTGCATTTACACTTGTAATTTTCAAACTAGTTTATGATCCTAAGCTACTGTCATAAACTATACCGTTTACATCAGCATTTTAGACAGTTAAGTGGTTTATTTTTGACAAGTCATAAAACAGCTGACTTTAATATAATTTTTTTTTTATAAAAATATGGACGTTGTTACGAAAAAACGTTGCTGCACGTACATATATATGTACATTAGAGTTCGTTTGTGACCAGTACCCCGTTTCTGTAACTTGTGAGAAGTTTTCGCATCGTAAAAAATTTAAAAATTCTTGTAGTCATTCAGTTTTTAACAGGATGCCGGCAATTTGAGTTAATGGCTTTTGTTCCATCAAATATTATTGGATACTAAGAAATCGAGTGGGGGGAATGAAGTAATTTATGTGACATTTATTATTGTATGCTGGAAATCATGTGCTGCAATGTTCATAGATTTAGAATGGAATGTTGATAAGGTTTCTGTAGAATAATTAGGGTACAATAGTTTTGGAACTTTATATTGATAAGGATTTTGGTGAGCTGCATTTGTATCTTGTTGTTGTTTGAGTTTAGTTTGTTGTAATGATTGTGTGTATTTGAAAATGCATGTTGATAAGAATTTTTTGATGAGTTGCATGTAATGTATGTTGTTGTGTTTGTGTGTTTTTTATAGTTTGGTTAATGATCGTGTACTTAGAAAGTGTTTGATTGGAATAGGTTTAGAATTTTTTGATGAGCTGCATGTAATGTATGTATTTGTTTGTTGTGTTTGTGTGTTTTTTTTGTTAGTTTGGTAATGATCATGTACTTAGAAAGTGTTTGGGGGGAATTGGTTTAGAATTTTTTGATGAGCTGCATGTAATGTATGTTGTTGTTGTGATTTTGTGTTTTTTTGTTTTTTTGGTAATGATCATGTACTTAGAAAGTGTTTTGGGGGAATTTGTTTATTTTTCTGATTTTAATAAATCAAGTGCTGAAGTGTATTTTGAATAATTAGTGTACATTAGTTTTGGAACTTTATATTGATGGTTTAGAATTTTTTGATGAGCTGCATGTACTGTATGTTGTTGTTGTGATTTTGTGTTTTTTTTTTGTTAGTTTGGTAATGATCATGTACTTAGAAAGTGTTTTGGGGGGAATTTGTTTATTTTGTAGAAATAAAGGCAAATGGACAGACATAAAAGTCACGCCTAACTATTTTTGCGGCCAATGGAAAATTATCTTCTTCAGTTGCGAGTTTGTGCATGGTGCGGATTGCCAAAAATGCTGCGGGCTTTGTACCGTATGTAACAGTGTTTAGCTTGTACATTTTTATCTCATCACTTTCATTTGCTTTCCACAGTTTGCATTGCAGGTAGTCATCTGGATAAGATATTCGAACACACGTGTACATTTTACAGATGTCCCCACTTAGGGCGACCTTGAAGAACCGATACTGCAAGAGGGTGTTAAAAAGTTTGGGCTGAATAGTTGGACCAGTATACAAGACATCGTTGAGTGATAACCCACTTGTTGTTTTTGCAGATCCGTCAAATACAACCCTTAATTTGGTTGATGTACTGTCCATTTTGTGTACGCAATGATGTGGTAGGAAATATTTCTTTTCCTCGCTCTGCGAAGAAATTAACGACATGTGATTTAACAAAATATACTCACTCATAAATTCGGCATACTGTGCTTTAATATTTGGAAGCTTTTTGAGTTTTCTTTCCAAGCTCTTAAATCGATGCAATGCACGGCTATATGATTCCCCAAGTGAATCTGTACCATGCTGCTCTATCTGAGGTAATCGCACAGAATACTCGCCGGAAATAAGACGAACTGTATTTTCTATAAAGTGATTCTCGCAATAAATGTCTTGATTAGTGAGAGGACTGCAACTTTGAAGATTATTTTCGTCTTCTCAAAAACCTTTTATAATGGAACACAACTGATTGTCTTGCTCATACTTATTACAATTAACAGTCAACGACCAGGAATGACGAGTACGAAAACCACCACCAGCAACCACCCAACCCAGCAGTGATTTTTGCAACACAGGTAAATTATCAGCTAATTTGAATTGTCCAACTGACATCAATTCGAAAAACAACTCGGCTCCAATTAAACCATCGATACGGCCACATTTGTCAAAAGAGGGATCTGCGAGCTCTATATTTCGGGGAATATTCCATTCTGGTGTGTTTAAACTAATATCGGGTTTATAATCTGTTATACTAGGAACGACCATGGCAGTCAGTGATGTTGAATAATCTGAATGTCTAGATTTGATTACGATGTCAACAGATTGATCGATTGTAAATCCTCCATCGCCAATTCCAGAAATACTTGCTTGAGTCCGATTGCATCTCAAACGAAGATGATTCACGAAGCGACTTGTGATTAGGTTGAGTTGCTCCGAATTGATTTTTGACCATAACAATTGCGGTTGCCAATAAAACACTTGACGATGGCGTTTTTATGTATTAACAGGACTTGAAGAAATAAGAACCGCTTGCGAAGTAGTTGGAGCTATTTGATTTGCCGAAGATGTTATAGGTTGGTCTGTCTGTACTTTGTCCATGTGCAACATTGTGTGGTGTTTCTAAGAACGTTGATGACAATTACCTGCAGTACACCTGTTAAGCATATGACACTTTTTCAAACAGTTCAGGCATAACTTCATCCTTTTTGCTTCTTTGAAAGGTAGTGAGGGAGACAAATTGCTGAAACGAGTACAGCTGGTGATGAAATGATCCTTGGAATCGCAAAATGAACATAATGCTGTCAAAAAAGTAGTCGAAACATGGACGTGACGATTTTGTTGATATTTTTTAGAACCGTGTTGAAATGAAGGCTTGTTTACCTCTGCATTTTCCAAGTTTTCTACCATACGACACCTGCGTTCTAAAAATGATGACATAGTGTCCCAGGTTGGTAACACATTCATTGGCAAATTTTCCTCCCATTTCATTCGCGACTTTACGTCCAATTTTGTTGACACCAAATAAATTAAAAGCCCGTCGGCAATTTTTTGCTGGTTATCGATCGTATTCATAGCACGTAAATGAGCATTTAATTTATCACTTAAGCGGCGCAAGCAAGCGGCCGAGCCATTTTCCATACAATTTAACGAAAATATTTCTTTGATGTGAGTTTGGAAATTTAAAAGCTTATTGTCAAAACGATTTTTTAACAACAACAAAGCTTCCTCGTAATTTGCCTCATTGAGTTCCAATGAAGCAATAGTGTCCAAGGCAACTTCTTCTAAGCTTGCACGTAAGTAGTGGAATTTTTCAAGAATGCTTAAGTCATTGTTGTCATGTATTACGGTCGTAAAAAATGAAAAGAAATTTGGCCAGTCTAAGTAGCCACCTACAAATTTTGGTAAATGAATTTCGGGAACTTTTGTTTTACGAAACGAAGTTTGAGAAGATATCGGTTCATCGAACGAAAATTGGCGTAGTGTTGAAGAACGTTGGTTTGAATCAAACTTACGAGTTGTACTGAGTTGACGAGTTAACTTAGCTTTCACATCGAAGTACAGGGAAGTAGTATAAATGAGGATTTAGAGGAATTTGTTTCCTCTAAACTGCCAGAGAAGAGGAATATTGAAAATTTGATGAGGAATATTGAAGAGCATTTTCTGAAATTAAGGCAGCGACAATTTGATGACGAGGAATTTTTGGCAGAGAAAAAGGCAGCGACAATTTGTTAATTTTTGTTTTCTTGCTTCAGGAAATTTGAGTAATGTAGAAAAAAGCTTTGTGTGTTGTATTGTGTGGAATTGATTTTGTTTTTTTATTTCATTAGTTTTGTTGTACTATTGTTTAGAGGTTTTTAGTACAGTTTTAATAGGAGTGTTTATTTTCATTTAATTAGTCTGCATTAGGGTATACAATTTTATTCAAAGGAAAGATTAATTTTTTGTTGAGTATGGTCATGAATAATTTTGAATATTGTAATAATAAATTAATGGGAGTATTTTTTTTATTCACATTAAACAATATTTACATATGGAAGCTAAATTAAGATTTTCGCAATTTGAAATATTAAAGATAAATTTGTACAATATTTGAATAAATTTACCATTTTTGTGAAAAGTTTGTTCACCAGAAACCTCAATGAAACAAAAGAGGAAACAACTAATTCAAAAAGATTTCTACCAATTATTATTTCATACATTTTAAGTGGAGTTATTGGAAAAATTTTAGAAAATATTAAACAATTTATCCAAATTAATAGTTCTTAGGGTATACAATTTTATTCAAAGGGAAGATTAATTTTTTGTTGCATCAAAAACCACAAAAATTAAAAGTTTCCTCAGTATAACATAAAATCTAAACAATTTTCATAGTAGCAAATATAACCACGAACAATAAAAAATCTCTCTATTCAAATAAAAATTTAAATAACTATAACAGGTCTCACTAAGCCTTTAATTCACAAGTCTTCACTAAATATAACTTTAAAACGAAAATAAAATGTTAATAAAAGTCTTTACTTTAACCAAATTTTAAAAAAAAAATATGAATTACCTACTTAAAACAATATATAATAAATCCCTACACCAGTTTTACAAATTTCAAACATTTTAATCTCAGAACAAGGACTCAAGATATAAAAATAAATTCACAAAATAAATATTTTAATCCAAATTTCATCCAAAATTTAAGAAACAAATACCAATTATTTAACTGCTACAAATCAATAATAAATTATATTCAAACTTAGTTTTCAGTCTTTATTTGGGAATTGAACTTTTAACCTCCTAATTGATAGATTAGCTCATTACCAAATAGCCTGTCGTGTCATCTCAACTAAATAATAATAACTTAATAAAATTCTGGTTATTAAAATTACTTTTTAAACCCTAAACAAGAATATTAGATGTATAACAAGGTCTCATTAAAAATAATAACAAGTCTCCACTTATTATAACTGAACTAAAACATAATTTTAACAATCAATGAAATCCCCTATAAAGTAAATAAAATTATCAATTAATGAAATGAAGAATAATAAAAATAGATTAATAATTTTTAATTCAAAATCAAATAAAGATTTCAAAATACAAAAATATGAATTTTAATATTAAACTACCCCAAGAGCATTAATGATCGAAATAATAATAAGGATTCAAAAAGAATTTTTCAGAATTTTCAACACAACATCCATTATAAAATTCTCCATTCAAACCTAACTTTGTCAAACAAATAAAAACCACCCATTTTAATCTCACATTTCTAACACAATATTTTAGATTCAAAAAGCTAATTAAGCAGATAATAAAATTTATCATTTTTAAAACATAAAATTAAATCAACAACAACTTTAACCACAACTTCAAAAATCCAATATCAGAGTCTCCAAAATTTTCAAAGTTTACATCAAAGTCTACATAAAATAATATGGTCTACAAAATATTTCAAACTATAAATATTAAAAATTTCTACAATTGCATAACAACTAATGAATAATATATTGAATTCAAGTTTAAAAATTTTCTACTTTTTTATATTTCTACTTTTATAATTTTTTACTTTTCTACTTTTTTACATTTTTACTTTTATATTTTTTTACATTTCTACTTTTATAATATTTTGCTTTTCTACTTTTTACATTTTTACTTTTATAATTTTTTACATTTTTACTTTTATAATTTTTTACTTTTTTATTTTTCTACTTTTTTACATTTCTACTTTTATAATTTTTTGCTTTTCTACTTTTTTTACTTTTATAATTTTTACTTTTTTCTTTTCTACTTTTTTACTTTTCTACTTTTTTACATTTCTACTTTTTTTACTTTTCTACTTCTACTTTTATAATTTTTACTTTCTACTTTTTTACATTTTTACTTTTATAATTTTTTATATTTCTACTTTTATAATTTTTTGCTTTTCTACTTTTTTTTTACTTTTCTACTTCTACTTTTATAATTTTTACTTTTTTACATTTTTACTTTTATAATTTTTTACATTTCTACTTTTATAATTTTTTACTTTTTTACATTTCTACTTTTATAATTTTTTGCTTTTCTACTTTTTTGTTTACTTTTCTACTTTTTTTACATTTCTACTTTTATAATTTTTTACATTTTTACTTTTATAATTTTTTACATTTCTACTTTTATAATTTTTTGCTTTTCTACTTTTTTTACATTTCTACTTTTATAATTTTTACTTTTCTACTTTTATAATTTTTACTTTTTTCTTTTCTACTTTTTTACATTTCTACTTTTATACTTTTCCTCTTTTCTACTTTTTTACTTTTTTACATTTTTATAATTTTTTACATTTCTACTTTTATAATTTTTTGCTTTACTACTTTTTTACTTTTTTTACATTTCTACTCTTATAATTTTTACTTTTTTACATTTTTACTTTTTTTACATTTCTACTTTTATAATTTTTACTTTTATAATTTTTTACATTTCTACTTTTATAGTTTTTTACTTTTCTCCTTTTTTACTTTTTACTTTTCTACTTTTTTAAATTTCTACTTTTATAATTTTCTAATATTTTTTTGGAATAATTTCTTCTTGCAATTCATGTTTTCTTACTAATTTTTGCATGCTGAACATGAATTTTTCATTTCATTTATCAAAATAGCGAATGTCGATTCTGAATGGAATTACCATGAAAATATGTTAACTTTTGTATTTGGAAAATATAATGTCCATGGTATAAAAATAAATGGTTAAAGTTGGAGTATGCTTAAAAAAGTGTCTACTTTAAAGTGTCATCTATTATTTAACGATAATTTACACCAAAAAACTCCAATAAAACTTAAAAAAGCAAAAACCAAATTTTTTCTTTAACTTTTTGTTTAATATTATTAATTGTTAATTTTTTTTTTATCTTATGTTGTATTATTAGCCGTTATCTTAAATAAATCACATTAAAATCTGACAGATGACATAAATGAAATCAAAATAATTAAATTTTATTAAAATGCAAAATCCTCTATCTTATTATTTTCATACATACAAATTGAATATTTTGAGAAGAAAAACCCTCTATCTATCATAAAGTCCCCAATAATTTTAAAAACCAACTATTTTCTCGACCAATAAAAAATACAAATATTTGCAATATTACTCTTAGTAAAAGCTTAGCGAAAGACCAAAAGTAATAGTAATAATAAGACAGACTTTCACGAATTACATCATGAAAACAAAAAATATCCAAGCGAATCCAAGGATGCAGTATTTTTTTCTGAATCTAAGGTCATTGAAGTTGTAATTCACATAAAGAAAACATTAATCATAATGAAATAATCCAGACACTTCGATTACGTGAAAAATTAGGTTTTACATATAAATTTACATATAAAAACATGGGTTTTTATAATACATATTGCTTAACAATTTCTATATTACATATGTATGTACGTATTTGAATTGAAATAATTTTTTATTTTAGAAAACTCGGTCAAGCCCGACCATATAATACCCTACACTAAGTAAATGACCAAAAAATTAGGAAACATGACTTCCGTATATATAAAACTTATTTGCTTAGATACCTATAAAAATTAAACATTTATGATCGATAAAGTCCAATTTCTGGTGGACATTTGTATGGGGGCTAGGTAAAATAATGGACCGATTTCAGCCAGTTTCAATAGGATTCGAAAAAAATGCATTTGCCAAATTTTATAGAAATATCTTCAAAATTGCGACCTCTACTTTGCGCACAAGGTTTACATGGATAGCCAGCCAGCCATGACAACTGAATTCAATAAATGAATCAACAACACAAAGAGGGTCAACAACCCAACTCTGTAAAAATGCATTAAAAATTCGTTATCAGATACTATGTTCAAGGTTAAATTCGAAGAAATTTTTATTTTATTTTAAATATTAATGTGTTTTAAATTACAACTTAATACCGGCACACAGTGGTTTAGAAACTTTTTTTTTTGAAATAATTCGGTATCTCGGGAACTATTGGAGATATTATTACAAAATTTCACATGGTTAGAGCTGAGGTGTTTTTGAGTTGAATTACATTTGTTCAGCTTCCTAGAGGTAATACGGACCAGTTTGTGCCCCCTCAAAGTTGGTCACCTCGGGTCTCAAAATTTTTAAAAAATCCCCAAAAATTTATTTATGATCCGAATGAGCTGAAATTTAAAATATAAATAGTCCTTGAGAAGATCTACAAAAAATACGCTACGCTTACATGTGTAGGTTATCTCCTTCAGTTGAAGAGATATTTAGGTTTATTTTTTTTTTGTTTTTAATTTTGCTCGATTTTTTTTTGTTTTTTAGATATGGCGGCCCTACGGAGGGTCGAATTTTTTTTTCAAAATATCAGCTATATTGGCAATAAAATTCTAAATAAAATAAAAAAACTTGGTAACAGTTATCTCGTCCGTGTAAAAAGTTACACGCATCCAAAGTTTGAACATGTAAAATGGGCCTAATTTTTTACGATTTTTCATAAAAAAGTCCCTATATTTTTTCTTTTGTAGAAACAAATTTTCTTTGGGACTATATACAATTTGTATATGTTCCGGAAAGAAAACTTAATGCAAAAGCATGTAAAGTAAAATTGGGCTCACTTAAGCGGACACAGTATCCCCCAGACCTATCCAAACTTGGACAATTTTAAAAAAAACCGATCCTCGAAAAAGTTCCGTATTTGTATAACCCTATATGTTGTTTAAATACATAGAAAGTTGTTTTACTATCACACGGTAAATAGCGTCACAGTAGGCACTTTTCTAAAAAAACTCAGTTTTTGGAACACATTTTCCCCGTTTTAGGAATTTCGGTATTTGAAAATAAAAAATTTCAAAAATTATAATGTCATTAATTTAAGGACATTTGGATCTAAATTAGTTTCCAATTTTGTTATGATATCTTTAACCGTTAAAATTTTACATTAAATCAAATTTTATATTTTTATTCGTGGAAAATCACCATATGAAAGTTTTTTTAGTTTTTAAGGTAAATGAAGTCCCAAAATTTTATAAAATTATTTAATTTTACTAAAATATCAATCCTCAGGTCATAATGTTTTCAACAGTATCAAATACTTATATAAAAAACCTTTATTTACTCCTCGGAAGTTCCACAAACCTTGCCCGCTTTGACAAATTTGTACGTTTTTTCATATAATGCGTGCAAAAATCTGTTACACTAAAATTTCTGTTAAGTCAGTATGTGTTTGAATTCAAAATTTACATTTGATATGTTAATAACATTTTGTACGCATTATATGCAACTTTAACCATTTATTTTTATACCATGGACATGGACAATACAAAAGTTAACATATTTTCATGGTAATTCAATTCAGAATCGACATTCGCTATTTAGATAAATGAAATGAATAATTCATGTTCAGCATGCAAAAATTAGTAGAAAACATGAATTGCAAGAAGAAATTATTCCAAAAAAATATTAGAAAAGTAAAAAATTATAAAAGTAGAAATGTAAAAAATTATAAAAGTAAAAATGTAAAAAAGTAAAAAGTAGAAAAGTAAAAATTATAAAAGTAGAAATGTAAAAAAAGTAAAAATTATAAAAGTAGAAATGAAAGTAGTAAAAAAGTAGAAAAGCAAAAAATTATAAAAGTAGAAATGTAAAAAATTATAAAAGTAGAAATGTAAAAAAAGTAGAAAAGTAAACAAAAAAGTAGAAAAGCAAAAAATTATAAAAGTAGAAATGTAAAAAAAGTAAAAAAAAATAGAAAAGCAAAAAATTATAAAAGTAAAAATGTAAAAAAGTAAAAATTATAAAAGTAGAAGTAGAAAAGTAAAAAAAGTAGAAAGCAAAAAATTATAAAAGTAGAAATGTAAAAAAGTAGAAAAGCAAAAAATTATAAAAGTAGAAATGTAAAAAAGTAGAAAAGAAAAAAGTAAAAATTATAAAAGTAGAAAGGTAAAAAAAAGTAGAAAAGTAAAAAATTATAAAAGTAGAAAATTATAAAAGTAGAAATGTAAAAAAAGTAAAAAGTAGAAAAGCAAAAAATTATAAAAGTAGAAATGTAAAAAATTATAAAAGTAAAAATGTAAAAAAGTAGAAAAGTAGACAAAAAAGTAGAAAAGCAAAAAATTATAAAAGTAGAAATGTAAAAAAGTAAAAAATTATAAAAGTAGAAATGTAAAAAATTATAAAAGTAAAAATGTAATAAGTAGAAAAGTAAAAATTATAAAAGTAGAAGTAGAAAAGCAAAAAATTATAAAAGTAGAAATGTAGAAATGTAAAAAAGTAGAAAAGAAAAAAGTAAAAATTATAAAAGTAGAAAAGTAAAAAAAGAGGAAAGGAAAAAATTATAAAAGTAGAAAATTATAAAAGTAGAAATGTACAAAAGTAGAATAGTAAAAAAAGTAGAAAAGCAAAAAATTATAAAAGTAGAAATATAAAAAATTATAAAAGTAAAAATGTAAAAAAGTAGAAAAGTAAAAAATTATAAAAGTAGAAATGTAAAAAAAGTAAAAAAAATGTAAAAAAGTAGAAAAGTAAAAATTATAAAAGTAGAAGTAGAAAAGTAAAAAAAGTAGAAAAGCAAAAAATTATAAAAGTAGAAATCTAAAAAAGTAAAAAAGTAGAAAAGAAAAAAGTAAAAATTATAAAAGTAAAAAAAGTAAAAAATTATAAAAGTAGAAATGTAAAAAATTATAAAAGTAGAAATTTAAAAAAGTAGAAAAAGTAAAAAATTATAAAAGTAGAAATATAGAAAAGTAAAAAGTAGAAAATTTTTAAACTTGAATTGAATATATTATTCATTAGTTGTTATGCAATTGTAGGAATTTTTAATATTTATACTTTGAAATATTTTGTAGACCATATTATTTTATGTAGACTTTGATGTAAACTTTAAAAATTTTGGAGACTCTGATATTGGATTTTTGAAGTTGGGGTTAAAGTTGTTGTTGATTTAATTTTATGTTTTAAAAATGATAAATTTTATTATCGGCTTAATTAGCTTTTTGAATCTAAAATATTGTGTTAGAAATGTGAGATTAAAATGGGTGGTTTTTATTTGTTTGACAAAGTTAGGTTTGAGTGGAGAATTTTATAATGGATGTTGTGTTGAAAATTCTGGAAAATTCTTTTTGAATCCTTATTATTATTTCGATCATTAATGCTCTTGAGGTAGTTTAATATTAAAATTTATATTTTTAAATATTTATTTGATTTTGAATTAAAAATTATTAATCTATTTTTATTATTCTTCATTTCATTAATTGATAATCTTATTTACTTTATAGGGGATTTATTTTTAATGAGACCTTGTTATACATCTAATATTGTTGTTTAGGGTTTAAAAAGTAATTTCAATAACCAGAATTTTATTAAGTTATTATTATATAGTTGAGATGACACGACAGGCTATTTGGTAATGAGCTAATCTATCAATTAGGAGGTTGAAAGTTCAATTCCCAAATAAAGACTGAAAACTAAGTTTGAATATAATTTATTATTGATTTGTAGCAGTTAAATAATTGGTATTTGTTTCTTAAATTTTGGATGAAATTTGGATAAAAATATTTTGTGAATTTATTTTTATATCTTGAGACCTTGTTCTGAGATTAAAATATTTGAAATTTGTAAAACTGGTGTAGGGATTTATTATATATTGTTTTAAGTAGGTAATTCATATTTTTTCTTAAAATTTGGTTAAAATAAAAACTTTTATTAACATTTTATTTTCGTTTTAAAGTTATATTTAGTGGAGACTTGTGAATTAAAGGCTTAGTGAGACCTGTTATAGTTATTTAAATTTTTATTTGAATAGAGAGATTTTTTATTGTTCGTGGTTATATTTGCTACTATGAAAATTGTTTAGATTTTATGATATACTGAGGAAACTATTAATTTTTGTGGTTATATTTGTTACATTACGCAATCATCGACTATACGTAAATTATTTTTCCTTGAGAAATAACATTGTAGATCTGATGATTTATCATTTGACCATTTACCCGTTTGTAGATATTGTATAAGATTTTGAAGACTCGAATCATTTTTAGTTGCGGCACAAATCATTTTAAATGTTAATGGCAAAGCATTTATGATATCGATGATTACCATTTTGATTTCATCTTCCAGTTTGATACATGCAATAACGGTGTCTTCGTTTGGTTTTGGTACGTTACTCATTAGACGTGATAAAATATCAGCTGCTCCGAATTCGTGTGTTGAAACTAGAGATGCTAATCGGGACTGATTTTTGAAAATCCCGGGGTTCGGGATTTGGTAAAAAATCCCGACCCGGGGTTTCGGGAAATCTAAAATCCCGAAAATTATAAGAAAGAAACGTACATAATTATATCTTTACAATTGAAATAAAATTTTTTATTTAGCAATTAATTTATATTAGTGTCTAAAAAAGCATAAAATACTTGCATGGGTACATTATATAAGAAGAAATAACAATAAATACTACATTAGGGTGTGTCGATTTTTTTCACGAAAAATCGTATAGCAGAAAATTCTAAGAAATTTTCCACAAGAAACCATAGGTCTAAAATCAAATCCTATCTTGCGAATTTCGTCTTTTATCCAATGATATTTCAGTATTTTTTTTTAATAGTTTTTTTTATTGGATAAAATATGAAATATGCAAGAAAGGACAGGCAAATCCCAGTATAACGAACGATATGTTGTCAGGCCCATTCGTTAAATTGAATAATTCTTATATCGAGATGATTTTTTTTTTAATTTTGGACAACTTTTTCTATTTTGGAATTTAACTAAACCTATGCGTTTTGATCCCTAGGTTGGATGAGCGGTGTGACATTAGGAGGCACGAATATCGTTAAAATTTGTATATCTTTAGTAGTTTTTACTAATTGTTCTTCTGGAGGATGGCTTGGTGTATTTTCCACGATTAATGTAAGGGATTTCGATTCTGAAAATGATTCAAACTGTAGAAAATTAAACTCGGACAAACATTAAAAAAAACAGATTTTGAAGATTCCACTTAATTTGTGTAAAGATAATTTACAGAAAAAACTTAGTCACGATAAAATGTTTGTTTTTATTTTCTTCAAAATACATGTTGAGAATTTTGTTATTCCATATTTCATTCATTCATCTAAATTTTTAGTTTTTCGTTCAATGAAATTCTTCTACGGTTTTCCATATTTAATTCACGTGAATTATAGCCTGTTTCACAATATCGAATGAAAGATTTCGTTCGCATTCTAAGCGGAAGAAATCTGATTTTGGATTCCTTAACTTCATGATAATGTGAACGAATCAGTTTTCTTTTGCTTAGAATGCGAACGAAATCTTTCATTCGATATTGTGAAAACAAGCAATAGAAAAATAGACAGACCTATTATTAAAGAAAGTAACCATTGAAAACGGTACTGTAACGACTAGTGTTTATAAACCGGTTAACCGAAAAACCGGTTTTTCTTCGAAATCTCGGTTTTTTGCGAACCGGTTAATTTAAAATTATGATTTTCGGTTAACCGGTTTATCCGGTTTTTATCACTCGGTTAACCGGTTTTTAAAATGTGGGACTAAAATGAATAAATCTCATGTTTTTGCGCATTTTTAATATTCATTGTGTACACATTATTGGTCTTATTTGAAACTTAAACTGCTGATTTACAATACAAACCTCTTTAGATTAATATTTTTAAGAATTACAATGATTCTAAATAGTAGAGGGCGATGAATTTACTTAAAAACTTATTTGCACATAATGAAACTATTAAAAATTAAAATTAAATTCCGCATAGTTCTATAAGTTTAGGCTAAATCTTACTAATGATTCATTAAAAACTTAGTGTTGATTTTACCAAACGTTAAATTGAATTCGATGTACATACCTTCTTTCAATAAATTTGACTTCTTTAGTGTGTTTTGTTCATACAATTTTAATTTATTAATCATTTCGTTAGCTTTTCAGAAATATTACAGAAGAGACAAAAATCCATGATTTGAAATATTTTTGAAATCTGATAATGGAGTTTTATTAATTATTTGGTATGATTTATAATGACAAATAATCACAGCTAAGAAGAAGTGCGTTTGCATCTTATAAGTCCTTTTTTGGGACTTGTAACATTTTCTGTTTCATATCAGAAAGTCGAGGTGATAATAAATTTCAAAATGATCAAATATTAAATAAAAAAATTGATTTACATTTTTTGGTTGAAATTTAATGAATAAACCAATAATTAAAATAAGTATATTATATATGTATTTAGTAACATATTTATACTCAATTCCATTTGACTGAGACAATAATTTTGAAATTTTTACAAAATAAAATGGACTCAACTCTTTTGTATATTTATAGTTATTTAATATTAACCATTCCTGACTACTAAAAACTACAAATTTTAAAGCTGTATATACTTTATTGGACATTTTATGTTTTCTACACATATATGACGGTTAACCGGTTTAACCGGTTTTTTCGATGTCGGTTAACCGAAAAACCGGTTTTTTAAAAAAGGCCAATTTTCGGTTAACCGACAAACCGGTTTTTTAAAAAGTCGGTTTTTTATAAACACTAGTAACGACTTATTTTCTTTTTTTTACATTCATGACTACTTTTGTTTTTTATACTTTCTGTTCGTTATATTGAGCGTACAATTTTCGAAATATTCGCTATATAAGGTTGTCAATGTTAAAAATTTGGTGGTTTGTTTGATTTTTTTTTTTGTTTTTTTCTCATCATTCGTTATATCGAGCATACAATTTTTGAAACGTTCGTTATATAAGGTGGTCAATGTTACGAATATGACCGTGCGTTAAATCGGATTTTCGTTAAAGTGAGATTCGTTATACCGAGATTTGTCTGGATTTGATTTTAGACCTATGGTTTCTTGAGGAAAATTTCTTAGAATTTTCCGTAGATTGCGTTTCTGCTATACGTTTTTTTAGTTTTTGATCGTCCATACAATTCGACCCAGCCTAATGTACATACCTTATCTTTTAGCAATCGAAATATTTTTATCTGAGATAAAATCTATTTCATTTGAAGAGGATTTAAATTGAGTTTTGTTAGACAACTTACAAAAAAGGTGAAGAATTGATTTTCTAGAGCCCCACTCAAGGAAAACCAAAAATACCGTTTTCCTTTATTAACTTTATTGTAGCAGTAGTTGAGCTTAACAACTTTTCTGAACATCACTTTGTGATATTTGGGCATGTAGAATGTCAAAATGCATGAAAAAGGCACACAAAAATTACAATTTCCCCTTTAAAATTAAAAAATCCCGGGCTTCGGGATTTAAGAAATACCGAAAACCCCGGGATTTTCGGGAACGGGATTCCCCGTTTGGCATCTCTAGTTGAAACATATTCTAAATTGTAATCGTAACACATGAGCGTAAGGGCCCATCTTTGAAGACGGTTTGCAGAATGTGCTGGAATTCCTTTTTTATTTCCAAATATTGCAAGAAGAGGCTTGTAATCAGTTTTAAAAATGAATTTTCGTCCAAATAAATATTTATGGAATTTAACCACTGCGAAAATTATTGCTAATCCTTCTTTTTCAATTTGTGAATAATTTTTTTCTGCTGGTGTAAGACACCTTGACGCATGATAAATTGCTTTTTCACTACCATCAGGAAAAACATGACAGATGTATGCACCGAGTCCAACATTTGAGGCATCAGCTGCTACTTTAATAGGAAGCTTTGGATTAAAGTGAGTAAGCAATAAATCAGATGAAAGCAGCTTTTTAAATTGCTCAAAACTGCGTTGATATGATGATGTTTTGTTTTTCTTTAGTAAATTGTCCAAAGGATCTCTAAGTTTTCTCATTTCATGAATAAATTTACCGTAATAATTAATTGCTCCAAGAAAAGATCGCAATTCGCTTATATTTTTGGGAGGCGAAAAATCTAAAATTTTTTAATTTTATTATTTTACTGTCGAAATGATAACCAAGGTATGTGCAAGAAGTTTTAAAAAATTTACATTTTTCAAATTAGCAGTAATGTTGTACTTTCTCAAACGGTCAAATACCTGTTTTACTGCCTGTATATCTTCTTCGCGAGTTGGTGTGGCTATAACGACATCGTCGAGGTAAGGAAAAACGCCTTTAATACCAGAAATAATTGATTCAATGCACTGTTGAAAAGCACCAGGAACTGATCTCACACCTGGGGCAAGTCGATTAAAAGTATACAAGCCACGATGAGTGTTTATAACAAGTAGCTTTTTCGTATCATCGCACAGTGGTTTAGAAACTTTTTTTTGGAAATAATTCGGTATCTCGGGAACTATTGGAGATATTATTACAAAATTTCACATGGTTAGAGCTGAGGTGTTTTTGAGTTGAATTACATTTGTTCAGCTTCCTAGGGGTAATACGGGCCAGTTTGTGCCCCCTCAAAGTTGGTCACCTCGGGTCTCAAAATTTTTAAAAAAATCCCCAAAAATTCATTTATGATCCGAATGAGCTGAAATTTAAAATATAAATAGTCCTTGAGAAGATCTACAAAAAATACGCTACGCTTACATGTGTAGGTTATCTCCTTCAGTTGAAGAGATATTTAGGTTCATTTATTTTTTTTTAATTTTGCTCGATTTTTTTTTGTTTTTTAGATATGGCGGCCCTACGGAGGGTCGAATTTGCGTATAGGGTCGAATTGCGTACAAATTGTTATTAGCATATCAAATGTGAATTTTGAATTCAAACACATACTGACTTAACAGAAATTTTAGTGTAACAGATTTTTGCACGCATTATATGAAAAAACGTACAAATTTGTCAAAGCGGGCAAGGTTTGTGGAACTTCTGAGGAGTAAATATAGTATAGTTCCCGAGATACCGAATTATTTCCAAAAAAAAAGTTTCTAAACCACTGTGAATCGTCGACCTCAATTTGCATGTAGGCATTATTTAAATCAACTATTGAAAAAAATGAACAGTTATTAAAATTTATAAAAATTTCATCAGGAAGTACAAAGGAAATGTATTAGCTTCTAGTTGATCATTAAGTCCAGTAGAGTAGTCCCCACAAATACGAAGATCACCAGAAGCCCTTTTTACCACTACGATGGGTGCCGCCCATTCAGAAAAATTGTCCAGTTGCTGTTTAGCTGCATACGCAACTTGCCTTTTAGGTCGAAAAATTGGTACAGCTTGTGGTTTAAGTTGTAGGTGAACTTTAAAATGAGTGCAGTGTCCAATTTCATTCCTAAAAACTTCTGGATATATGGTAAAATACTTCATTTTACGTTTGTTATTAAAAACACTAATTTATTTTATAGAAAAAAAATAAATTTTTACACACATACCGATTTATATCTACAGGAATATATCCAGGAATTGCTTAAGTTGCGAATTTGAATACCAAAGTAAGCAAAATACAATTGGAGAACAGTGTATGTAATTGATTTTCGCTGAGCTTTTAACGTATATTCACGACAAATGTAACAAAACGTATTAGGATCTTTAACACAGCATCTCATCTTACTAGCCACAATGAGATAATATAATAAGAGAAATTATAATTCTAAAAAAGGAGGAAATGAAAGCAATTTTTTATTTTTGATATATATAACAAAAATATTGAAGTTTAAGTAGTTTTTTCTTATCATTTATAAAAATTCGGAAATATTTTATGATCACGCTATTCTACAAAAATAAATCATTAGTTTAAGTATAATTTAAGTATAAGTTAATCATTCAAGTTACGAACATTTGCATAATTTTTTTTATACGAAGAACATATGAAAAATATTGTAAAACTTCGAGTTACATATTTGTCAAATAGTTTAGTATATATTCAGCGAATTATGATGTAATAAGTAAGGTGAGAGCGTTTCGACAACAAACACAATATTTCTGCTGACAAGTGCATAGGTTTTGTCAAAATTGAATTTGCGAAATAAAAAATAAAAAAATTTTATTTTGGCATCTTTTAGATTTTTTTAATGAGATGTTCATTTTTTAAGTTCAATTTTATTGATACTAACCTGATTATTTTGTATCTTTTATTTATTATTTTTATTAACGTTGATTTTAGCAAAATTTTGTTTCAAAATGTTGCTTTTCAGAATTAAAGACATTTTAATTTTTGTTAGAATTTTTATATTTTTTTTTTTGTCAACACACAATGTAAATAATCTTTGACAAAACCGTTACCAATGTAAACACAAAGCTTTTGTTATTTTTGCATATAAACTAAAAAACGGCTGTTAAATTTAAATTATATATGAAAAAGAACAACGGTTTAATAGAGCTTTATCCAAATTTCATTATATGAAATGTTTTTATTCACATTTACATTCATGTTTTTTGATTTAAAATAGTTTTTCTTTGAAAATAAAATGTATTAATTTTTCAAAATAAATTCAATTTGACAAAACTCAAGCACTTTCAAAATAGATAAATAAAAATCAGCTGTGTGGTTGATTTCACCTTAGTGCATCCTGCAGCGAATTTTTAAGTTTTTTATATAAATTAGTTTATTGATATGTTTTTATTGTTTAATTTTATAAGGATTAAACTGAAAAAAGTGAATTTTCAACATCTTTGCGATATCATCAATATATCCTGGAACTTAGATAAAAAAAATTGATGTCAAAGATAAAATAATTTTGTGTAGAATACCAAACATAAATGTTTTTTTTTTTTTTAGTTTTCTATTCATGACCAATGATGTTGACAATTTTAGTTTTTAAGATTCCAATCTTACGGGCTATTTATGGTCAATCATTTGTTACCAAATGTATAAATAAAAATCAAAGTATTTTAATTTTTATTATTATTTTCCCAACGTTTCCTTTGTTTGTTTCAAACTTCTTCAGGTGTCCAGTTATTTAAAAAACTGGTTTAAACTGATTTATAATTTATTTAACAAAATTTTAAAAAAATTGAAACCAAGTAGATAAAATTATAAAAAATAAATTCTAAGACAAAGTTTGAAGAATCTCACAATTTTAGATATCCAGATATTCAAAATTAACTATGTAC
This sequence comes from Calliphora vicina, assembly GCF_958450345.1. NCBI lineage: Eukaryota > Metazoa > Arthropoda > Insecta > Diptera > Calliphoridae > Calliphora > Calliphora vicina. The sequence continues at coordinate 82,688,250 of NC_088781.1, read as the reverse complement.
TTTGTATGGAAAGTTCCATACCCACTGTTCTGATCCTGACCATTAAAAGTTTAAATACATTACAATTATAGTACTCCAGATATTCGAAATTAACTATAACTCCAGATATTTGAAAATAACTAAATAATAATTTACTTTCAAAAAATCCAATCTCGCCCATTTTCAGCCAAACTCATTGCATTACAATTATAGTACTCCAGATATTCGAAATTAACTATTTACTTTGTATGAGAGGTGCCACGCCCACTAACACAATAACATTTTCACCCAAACTATGTGGAATAGTAAGGGTGATATTAGGGAGAAATTTTAAGACTTCCACAATTATAGTGGTATCCCGTTTTGGAAATTTCAAAATGTAGCAAGTCTATTGCACAGAAAAAAGTTTCAACATCATATTAAGGGTACTCATTTAAACGCTTAAGTTTCCCATTTGTGCAAATGGGCAATTTTCGCGATGTGTTTCATGAACCCACCTCTTCAATTTTGTGCAAGTTTATACAGAAAATTTATATTTAATAAAAATGTCAAATAAAAATAAATTCAACAAATGCTTTAAATTTTTTTTTTTCAAATTGTATAAATTATAATTTTAAAAATGTTGAATGAAAGTTAAATCTTTGGAACAAACGGTGGTATACATAGTTTGGAGGAGTTTGTGTATGTTCTAGCTGTTGGTTAATGTTTTCATACACAATGTCATTTAATACAATCATTCTGTTCCAAAGTTCACATGCACAAAATTTTTATATTTTATTTGATTTTTATTTCTTATAAATAAAAGTAAACAAAAGCAGCTGACAAATGCACAATAAATTCAAGTTTGCGAGTCTAAATTGTCGCGCAAACTTATCGGAGTTGTGCAAACGAATTTTTATACGTTTTTTGACAATTCATTTGCGAGAGTCTAAAAATGCACAGATTAGTTTAAGCGTTTACATGAGGACCTTATTATGATTTGATTTCCTTAATTTCAATTCATAACATTTATAAATAATTTCTTAAATAGTATGTTTTTTCATATGTTATATATTCAAATAAAATCTAGAAGGCTTGAAAAATATAATTTCAATTTCATTTATATTGTTATGTTGTTCAAGAATGTTAGAAAATTTTGTTTGGAACATTTTTTATGATTTTCAGCTACAAAATGAGAAAATATGCGCGAAACTGATTAAATTTTTTAAAATAATGTTTATGGATGTTTTATTATGTTTAATGATATTTTTTAAGTTTCAGATATTGTTGATTCATTTTAATATATTGGCCAATATATGGCTATTATGCAAGAATTGTTGAACTATTAGATAATACAATTGTAATGCAATTTATTATTAAATTTATGTAAAAAAGCAACAATTTTCGTCATGTGCAATTTTATAATATTTATGAACATGTTCTTATTCTGAATGAAAATGATTAATAATATTTATTACAAAATTCATTCCAACTATGAATTTCTTTTTTCTGTGTAAAGAAGTATATTTGTCGATAAGAAATATATTTGATAATAGTTATTATTATTATTGTAATAAAAGTTTCAAAATAAATAGTATGATTTGATTTCATCGATTTTCAATTCATAACATTTATAAATAATTTCATAAATAGTATGATTTTGTTCATATTTTTTGTTATTAAATAAAAAAATATTTAAATTTTCATTTACATATATTTTTATGTTGTTTAAGAATGTTTGAAATTTTCTTTGAAAATTTTTTTATTTTTTATGATTTTCAGCTACAAAATGTGAAAATATTCGCGAAATTGACTGCATTTTTTGAAGCAGATGATATTTTTTACGTTTCAGATTTTGTTGATTAATCTTGAATGATTGGTCAATATAGGGCCATTATACAAAAATATTTTAACTAAATCATTACGTAATGCAATTTATTATAAAATATCAACAATTTTATGTAAAAAGCAATAATTTCCGTCATGTACATTTTTATAATATTTATGAACATGTTGTTATTTTGAATGAAAAAAGTTTGGGAAAAAAATTCATGTTCGATTCATAATATTTATTAAAAAATTAATTCCAACTATGAAATTCTTTTTTCTGTGAATATGTTTATTAGTTGGACAATAATATATAAAAAATAAAAAATAAATATTTTGGAAACAACAAATCTTAAAATAAATTTTAAATTTAAACAGCCTAATTTTTGTTAAAATAAAGTTTGAAAAAAATATTTAAAAAAACTTTCAAAACTTTTTTCAACAAATACATTGAAAATATTTGTTCTAGGTCGAAAGTTAGGATAAATGGTTGTTAAAGTTGACTTTATTTTAAAAGTCAAAAAGTATAAAAGTATTAAAGTAGAAAAGTATAAAATTATAGAAGTACAAAATTATAAAATAAAAGTAGAAAATTATAAAATTATAAATAATATGAAAGTAAAAAAAGTGGAAAAGAAGAAAAGTATAAAAGTAAAAAAAGTAGAAATGTATAAAAGTGCAACAGCATAAAAATATGAAAGTATAAATGTACAAAAGAAGAAAAGTTAATAAAATAGTAAACACTCAAACACTCAAAGAGAGGAAAACAAACCAAACCATAGAGAAACATAGAGCGAAAACTAGAAAAAAACTCAAACAAAAAATTTCTCAAAATAATCACACATATGAGTGTTGTTTTTGTTTTCACATAGTTTTATCTACTAATACATTCTCACCACTTAAGTTTTTGACAACTGAGTTAGGTCTTTGACAGGAGAGTTTCCGCTCTATGTCTATTCTCTATGAACCAAACAACACAATTTACAAAAAATATGAAACTCAAAACTAAATTTTCTCTCACAAATTCTTGAAAAAAATCATCATGCTAATTTTCAACAAAAAAAATCATCTTGCAAATTTACAAGTCACACGAAAATTAATCTTCTCTATTAATAAAATTGTATACCCTAATGTAGACTAATTAAAAGAAAATAATCCCTCCTATTAAAAAAAGCCACTACACAATAATACAACAAAAAAAAAACAAATGAAATAAAAAAACAAAATCAATTCCACACAAAACATTTTTTCTACATTACTCAAATTACCTGAAGCAAGAACACAAAAATTTACAAATTGTCGCTACATTTTTCTTTGCCAAAAATTTCTCGTCATCAAATTGTCACTGCCTGCTCAATATTCCTCATAAAAATTTTCGCTGCCTTCTTCTCTGCCATTTGGGAGGAAAAAATTCCTCCAAAACACGCCAGAATCCCTATAAATATACTAAACGGGCAACGATTTCTGGACGCGCATCGAGGTCAAAGTTCAGATATATGCAAAATTTTACAGTTAATATGGAATAAATAGGTGAAACTCGTTAACTTTCTGCATTGTTTTCTAGAAATATGTAGATTTATTTATATTAATGAATATTACATTAAAAAAAAAATTGGAAATTAACCCTGTATCTTCTTTGGTTCAAAATGACCCAAAAACTGTATTATCGCCAAAATTAGAGAAAAATGCAAATTTTTAAGTTTTTGAAAAAATTTTGCTACTAAATAAATACTTTTGCAATTGAATGCAAAAGAATCGAAATATGTACGTAATTATCGTTGCAATGAGATATAAATGACAAAATTTGATTAAAAAATTTTAAAGTTATTACAAATTCGCCAGACCATTAACGTGTTTCAGGCCACTTGAACAAAAAACTTTGGAAAAAAATTAAGATATTTCGAGAAAAATTAAAATAAAAGCTGATTTTTACTTAAAATATGTCCATATTTACTTGTATATGAGTTTTTGTCTTCGTAGGATACCGTTAACCTATTCGCAGGTATGGCCAAAAAAAATAATTTTTTTTAACGGCTGTTTCAAAACTCCATTTTCAAATTTTTAAAAATTTTGTTAAACAAATTTCAGAAATTCCAAATATTGAAAAATTTGACCTTTGACCTTCACGATTTAAAGACCATAAAGACTTTCAGACCATATTTAAAATTACCAGGATTATAATACTATGAATAAGTTTTACTTAAAATTTATAACAGTAAGGAAATTGGGCTCATTCGCCTAAATATGGACAAATAATTAGTTTTTCTTGAAAATCGCAAAATTTAAATCGCAGGTACGGAAAAACTGTAAGAGGTATTGACATAATTTTTTCATATTTTTATTCCCTATTTTGATCTCAATAAACCCCAATGTGATGATCGAAAAAATCTGAAATTTGTTTAACAAAATTTTTAAAAATTTGAAAATGGAGTTTTGAAACAGCCGTTAAAAAAAATTATTTTTTTTGGCCATACCTGCGAATAGGTTAACGGTATGCTACGAAGACAAAAATTCATATACAAGTAAATATGGACATATTTTAAGTAAAAATGAGCTTTTATTTTAATTTTTCTCGAAATATCTTAATTTTTTTCCAACATTTTTTGTTCAAGTGGCCTGAAACACGTTAATGGTCTGGCGAATTTGTAATAACTTTAAAATTTTTTAATAAAATTTTGTCATTTATATCTCATTACAACGATAATTACGTACATATTTCGATTCTTTTGCATTCAATTGCAAAAGTATTTATTTAGTAGCAAAATTTTTTCAAAAACTCAAAAATTTACATTTTTCTCTAATTTTGGCGATAATACAGTTTTTGGGTCATTTTGAACCAAAGGAGATACAGGGTTAATTTCCAAAATTTTTTTTAATGTAATATTCATTAATATAAATAAATCTACATATTTCTAGAAAACAATGCAGAAAGTTAACGAGTTTCACCTATTTATTCCATATTAACAGTAAAATTTTGCATATATCTGAACTTTGACCTCGATGCGCATGCCATTAAAAAATTGATTTGCCTTTGGATGGTATTTTGTTCATTAGTAGCTAAAACTATTTACTGCAAAATTTAAGTGCAATTTGATAAATAATACTCGTTTAAGATATCGAAAAAAGTACCAATTTTACAACTTTCAATTGATTTCTGGCTCGGGTTCTAGTTATCTGATTGCAATTAAATTTTGCAGTAGTTAGTTTTAGCTACCGATGAACAAAATAAAGTCCATCCAAAACAAATCTATTTTTTAAGGGCATGTCTAATGTACATATATGTTTTTCTATAAATTGACATAGGCATATAAATATTTTATATGAGCTCTGATATTTTTTGATAAAAATTGTATCACCTCAATGTGGACAAAAAACTTACCAAAAAGGGGAAAAAGGGGAAAAACGGGAAAATACATTTGATTCAAAATAGTCATACAAATATTAACTAACAGGGTGAATACCAAAACCGGGTAAACAGTTTGGTACTTTTTTAAAAATATTTTTGTTTTCTTTTTGTACTTCATTTGATACAATATTTGACAATATTTTCTTATTTTCGCATTGATTAAAATAAGTTTAAAAAAAAAACAAACAAATAAACGAACTGACCTTGTTGAAAAAATTTCTCGGTTCCAAGAACGCATCAAACTGATTTCGGCATATATTATTTTCTTTTATAACCAAATTCATTATGAATATTTAAATATACTTCGAGGTCTCAAAAAAATCACAATTTTAATAAAATTTTATATTTGGAAATACTATTGACGCATTTTTCTGATCTGGAGTAAAACTATTGATCGTTGGCGAACAGTTTAATTATTAATTAAAAAATAATTTTGAATAATACAATGGTTTTCTATTGTTTCTTCCTCTTAAATTATTATTTGTAATCTAATTTTTTTCTAGTAAAAATAATGAAAAGCCGAAAACCGGTTTTCCTTTTTGAATATTGATTCTAGAATCCTAAAATTAGACGCTCATTGTCCTGAATAAGTTAAAATCCACTTTTTTGTTTTTTTCTTACGGTACTTTTTGAATTTTCTATTATAATGGACCTATATATATAAATTGATACATACAGTGGTTGACAAAACAATGGAAACTTTTCCAAATATTCCATATGTAGACCAAAATTTAAAATATTTTTTTAAAGTAAAATTTTTTTTTAGTATTTTACTTGTATAGTTTTATTTATATAAATTAACTGAAAAACAAACAACATAATTAATTGTATTCTGAAAAAAGGGAGCAAAATTAAAAATATTCACTATTTCGTTACTGACAAAACAATGGAAACTTTTAAACTTCTGCAAGAAAGAAGTGTAAAACGAAAATACTATTTAAAAGAACGATGTAAAAGCATCCTGTTTACAGTTATTTTATTTTTAAATTCTGGTAATTTTTCACAATTTTTTCATAATTGCTTTTTTTCAAAGTTAACGAAAATGGCTAAAATTAAGATTTGAGAAGACTTAAAAAATAAAAGACTTAATAAAAAAAACAAAAAAGTATCTGTGACAAATATTCAATAAATAAATCAGCAGTTTCAAAAATTATAAAGAAATTTCGTGAGACCGGTTCTGTAAAAACTCAACATTTAGGTGGAAGACCTCGTAAGACTACTCCTATACCGCAATTCTGTAACTTTTTATACTTTCCTACTGATGTCGTTAAGTAACGAAAACTATCGGTTGCTTTAACGAATTTAATATTCACTATTTGAAGTTAACGATATCGCTCGGTAATAAATTTTAACGACGAATATAGTTAAAAATATAAATGTCAATATTTTTAAAATTAAAAAATCATAAAAATATTTACTATTTTTTCGTGTTTGCAGATAAATTCGTAGACGTGTGAATAAATAATCGCATTTATATATAAAAATCAAGCATCAGCTCACCCAAATATGTTCGCGAAACCTACTGAAAACAAAAGAACAAGAGTTTTTTTTCTAAAAATAAAAGTAACCCAGGGTAATACATATTTCTATGCCACCACAAGTGATCATTAATTCAGAATTTAGATATGTGTTGTTATAAGGACAGTCGACAAATTCAGATGAATTTCCTTCTTAGAATACTGTCTAAAAAACGATTTTATAACTTTTATATAAGTTTATAATCGTATCACATCGCCAAAAATGGAAATTGAATATAGGGATAAATATCATACACTCCAGAAATGTGTTAATTATGGATATTATGCCCCAAATAAAAGTTGCTCTTAAAATTTGAATTGTATTTTCTAAAATTAATATAATTGGTCAATTCACAACGTATCTTATCATGTCATATTGTCCTAATATTTCACAGTGGTTTGTATTGCTTTTCAAAATAAATATAATTGGTCAATTCACAAGGTCTCATAATGTCCTAATATTTCACAGTGGTTTTTATTGCTTTTCAAGCTAAAAAAGTCCTAAAATAATACTACTATGTATGCTACGTTTATTGTGTTATCATAACCAGCCAGCAGAGACCTGTGCCGAATGCCTAAGAGTCGGTTAAGCCGAGCCGCCGAGACGAGATATGTTAGAACATTATGACAATATGACTGATAAGAGACCTTGTGAATTGACCAAATATATGTCCAAATTTATCTTAAAAAGATAATTAAAGCATGTTAATTTTTATATTAAAACCCCAAATCAGTCCGTATCTAACAAACACAAAAAAGTTGACCAACCGTACTTTCAAAAACAACTTATTTCGAATATTTATGTTACAAAACTAACTCCTAAACAATGGCTTAACTAGAACATTTTATTTGTCGTTAACCTACCGACAAATTTCGTTATCTACCGATTATTTTTAACGAAAATAATCGGTAAAATTTAATTCGGAATATCTCTTAACGATAAATATTGTTAACTAACGAATTTTGATTACTTAACGACAACATTTTGTCGTTAAAAAGTTACAGAATTGCGGTACTAGACAAGATAATTTAATAGCGAGAGAGTTCAAGAAATTCCCAAAAATAACTCCTCGAGAGGTTGTTAATAGTCTAAAATTAGAAATAAGTACCCGAACAGTTAGTCGCAGGGCAAATGAGGCTGGTCTTGGTTGCTATCGTCCTGTGAAAAAACCACTAATTTCTAAAAAGAACCGTTCTGCTCGTCTACAAATTGTCAGGGATCATTTAAACTGGTCGATACAGAAATGTAATACTGTCCTCTTTTCCGACGAATCCAAATACTATTTAAGAGGCAGTGATGGGAGAACATTTGTAAGACGACCAAAGGGAAAAAGAATAGATCCAAAGTACTCAAATAAGACTGTAAAGTTTGGCGGTGGCAATATTATAGTATGGGGATGTTTTTCAGGGCAAGGTATGGGCCCAATTCATATTATAAAAGATACCATGACAGGTATAGGATACAGAACCATATTAAACGATGTTATGTATCCATACGCTGAGGAAAATATGCCCCTAATTTGGAGATTCCAACACGACAACGACCCGAAACACACCTCTAGGGTTGTAACCGAGTGGTTACAATCCAACGAGGTACGTGTTTTGAAGTGGCCTGCCCAATCGCCAGATCTCAATCCAATAGAAAATCTATGGGAAATTGTAGATCGTAAAATAAGCACCCAAAATTACACCAGGAAGGAAGACTTATAGGAGGCGGTTATAAGGGAATGGTAAAATATTTCAAAGGAGACCATTGACTTTTTAATTGGTTCGATGCATCGTCGATGTGTAGCAGTTATAAAAAATAAGGGATACCCAACAAAATATTGAGTTATTGCATAGTTTAGACCATATTTGTTAAAATAATACATAAGTTTCCATTGTTTTGTCAATGCCGTAATAAAGAAATGATTTAATTTTGTTTTCTCATTTTTAGAATTAAATTATTTATGTCCTTTGTTTTTTGTTAAATTAAGTTAATTAAAGTATACAAATAAAATACTACAAAAATGTTAAAATTTTTTAAAAAAATATTTCAGATTTTAGGCTACTAATGAAATATTTGGAAAAGTTTCCATTGTTTCGTTCCACTGTATATGGTCATGAAATAATCAGAAATCTTAGACGGATATTTAATGGTGCTTTTTCTTCCTTCTAATGGTAATTTTAAACACACATGATTTTGAATATTTTATAATCCCCAAAGCGGGTCTTAATAGTAATTTTTATTTCATTTAAAGTCACACAACAATACATTTGCTTCATATTCTAGTGTTACGATGTGTGTACACTAGAGTGCTCCAAGATTGTATGGACGGAAAAAAATTTCTAGGTACAGGCCGTCCCCCCACTTGAATTGTTCTACGTATTGTAGAAACACGCTGTGTAAAATAGTAGGATGGTAGGATAACGTTAACTGGTGCCGCAACGATGCTGAAGTTTTGAGGTGCACTTACAAGGGGAAAAAATTCAATTTTTTCAGTTTTTGTAAAAATGTTGCCATTAAATAATTACTTTTGCAATTTAATTTAAAATAATCGAAATATAATCGTTCTAATAAGATATAACCCAATAAGCATTTTTACAGTTTAATTCAAGCCTTGATTTCAAGTGTACTTCAGGTAGAAAAAGTACTTAAATTCAAACTTTGAATTACAGTTTATTTCAAACCTTGAATTATAATGCAATTCAAGTCGAACAAAATAATTAGATTCAAGCTCTTATTAATATTTTTCTTACAAATTCTAAATTAAAAAAACTTTATTTTTTATAAACCGTATTTCATTTGTCTCTTTTTTTATTAAATCTTGACATACTTATCTATACTTTTATTATCACGGGTGGGGAGCCCATTAGATAGTATTGTAACATGAAATTTATTGAATATTTAAACCTTGTTTTTATACTTAGGTTTATTGTATTACTATGTAATATTATTTTGGCCAAATTGGCTTTTTATTACTGAATAAAATAAAAAATAAATAATTTTTATTCTACCCAATAAGCATTTTTGCTGCAATTCATGTTTAATTGTCGATCATTTTTATATAAATTTGGAGTTAAAATAAAAATTAGGTATAAATGCATTAATAATAAATGTAAAGTTACACGATCAAGTTTTTCTTGATAATCTTTTACATATACAGTTTGTCAAAACAAAAATTGAAAGCTGCGACGTAGGCTGCACGCAACTTGAAAACAATGGGTGAATTCCAAAATGTATACATTTTAGAATTCATAATATATGTATGCAATGCAACCATAAAAAGTCGAGCGATTCTTAACGCAACCGTGTAAACTTTGATAATGTTTCATATCGCAAAATCTATATATGGTGCATTTCATGTCAAGTGAACCAACTTTTGAAATCGATGTCTTCCGATCGGGATGAAATTTGCACCAAGGTTAGCTCTATTGGATAGTAACTCAGACACAATTTTTCAACAACATCGGTCGAGAACTCTCTGAGTTATAGGGGGTAAAATTTTGACAATTTGGTCAAACAGGGGTTTTTTCTTATCCATGTAACTTATTACCTATTGTTCTTAGCAAAATGTGTCCCAAATAGTATAGATAGCTATTTCTTCGATCTTTCGAAAAAAAATATTTAAAAAAAAAAATAAAAAATTTTTAATATTTTTTTTCCGAAATCAAAAACTTTTTTGACTTTTTTTTAAAATGGGTCCTTTTTTTTTTTTTTTTTTTTTTTTTTTTTTTTCTTAAAATAAAGTTTAGATATTTTCCTTGAACACCTACTTGGTCGCTTAGTGGGATGCGAGTGGGATATCTATCAAAATAAATATTTTGTAACTCAAAACATAAAATTTTTGACTTTTTTTGCAAAATCAAAAACTTTGTTGACTTTTTTTTTCAAAATGGACCCTTTTTTAATCTTTTTTTTTAGGTCAAACAAAAGCTTAGATATTATCCTTGATGACCCTTTTGGTCGCTTAGTGGGATGCGAGTGGGATATCTATCAAAATAAATATTTTTTAACTCAAGACTTACAATTTTTGACTTTTTTTTTTGTAAATACGATTTTTTTTCCAAATGGGCCCTTTTTTAAAATTTTTTTTGTAGTCAAAAGAAAGCTTAGGTCCATTCCTTTAAGATATTTTAGGTCCCTTAGTGGGATACGAGTGGGATATCTATCAAAATAAATATTTTGTAACTCAAGATATACAATTTTTGATTTTTTGGCAAAATCAAAAACTTTTTTGACTTTTTTTTAAAATGGGCCCTTTTTTAATTTTTTTTTTTGCTCAAAAGAAAGCCTAGGTCCATTCCTTTAAGATATTTTTAGTCCCTTAGTGGGATGCGAGTGTCAAAAATTGTAAGTCTTGAGTTAAATAATATTTATTTTGATAGATATCCCACTCGCATCCCACTAAGCGACCAAAAGGGTCTTCAAGGATAATATCTAAGCTTTTGTTTGACCTAAAAAAAAAGATTAAAAAAGGGTCCATTTTGAAAAAAAAAAGTCAACAAAGTTTTTGATTTTGCAAAAAAAGTCAAAAATTTTATGTTTTGAGTTACAAAATATTTATTTTGATAGATATCCCACTCGCATCCCACTAAGCGACCAAGTAGGTGTTCAAGGAAAATATCTAAACTTTATTTTAAGAAAAAAAAAAAAAAAAAAAAAAAGGACCCATTTTAAAAAAAAGTCAAAAAAGTTTTTGATTTCGGAAAAAAAATATTAAAAATTTTTTATTTTTTTTTTTAAATATTTTTTTTCGAAAGATCGAAGAAATAGCTATCTATACTATTTGGGACACATTTTGCTAAGAACAATAGGTAATAAGTTACATGGATAAGAAAAAACCCCTGTTTGACCAAATTGTCAAAATTTTACCCCCTATAACTCAGAGAGTTCTCGACCGATGTTGTTGAAAAATTGTGTCTGAGTTACTATCCAATAGAGCTAACCTTGGTGCAAATTCATCCCGATCGGAAGACATCGATTTCAAAAGTTGGTTCACTTGACATGAAATGCCCCATATATAAAAGAGTAACGTTACTGACTGACTGACTGACTGATTCATCATCGCACAGCCCAAACGGCTGAAGCTAGAATCACGAAATTTTAACTGTGGGTTCCTCCCTCCCCAAAACGATCCGATAAGAAGGGATTTTTGGAAATTCGAACGTTTAGGGGGTAAAAAAGGGTAAAAACGGGTAAATTCGGTAACCTTATATCTTCAAAACTAATAAAGATACAAAAAAACTTAAAATAGCATGTTACTCCATTTAAAAAATAAGCTGACAGGTGTTTCGTACTTTTTGGAAATTCGAAACTTTTTGGGGAGAAAACGGGTAAAAACTGTATTTTGGTACTTTTTTTGCACCCTATGTATCTTTTAAACCAATAAACATAGAAACAAATTTTAAATCGTATTCTTTAATTAACAAAAAATAAAAAATATAAGTTTGGTACTTTTTGGAAATTCGAACCTTTAAGGGATAAAAATTGTGTTAATTTTTGGTACTTTTTCATAAAATATGTTTTTCTATAATTTGACATAGACATACGAATATTTTATTATGAGCTCCCACCACGTTACAGAAATTTATTTGAATGAAATTGTACCACCTCAATGGGGATAAAAAAGGTACCAAAAAGGGGATAAAATCGGGAAAATACATTATATTTGAAATTATTAATCCAATTTTGATAATTTTTTTTATCGTTGGTTCCTGGATTCATACAAAAATTAACTAACAGCATGTTATTTGGAACTCGAGTACCAAGGTGTATATTGGGCCAAATCCGGGTAAACAGTTTGGTACTTTTTTTAAAACATATTTATTCTTGGGCACATTAACATAGATTTTAATATTTTGATACATGCCTATAGCATAAACAATTTTGGCAAAATGGAATATTTTTAAATTTCAAACTTGAGGGGTGTTCAAGTAAGAAAAGGGAAAATGGTACTTTTCTCCTAATGGTACTTTTTTAAAATTTTAAATTAATTCAGTTATCGACATTAAAGTTAGCTGATATTTATTTGAGTGAAGTTAGTGTTAGGAATAGGGCATAATATTTAGGTACCAAAATGTGTGAACTGTACTATAGGTACTTTTTTGTTCATCTAATGGTACTTTTTTGAAATTTCTATAATAATGGACTTAGAAACATGAAATTAAACATATATGGTCCTAAGTGAGTGATAATTCTAGGGGGAGACTTTTTGGTACTTTTTCTTTATTCGATTGGTACTTTTTGTAATTTCTTCACCAATGAACCTAGAAACATGAAATTAAGACCGGAGTGAGTGGGAATCTACAAGTGACTGCTTTTTGGTACTTTTTCTATATTCGAATGGTACTTTTTGAATTTTCTGTAATAATGGACATAGAAATATGAAGTTAAGCATATATGGTCCTAAGTGAGTGAGAATTCTAGGGGGAGACTTTTTGGTACTTTTTGTTTATTCTAATAGTACTTTTTTGAATTTTCTATAACAATGAACTTAGAAACATGAAATTAAGCATATATGGTCCTAAGTAAGTGAGAATTCTATGGGGAGACTTTGTGGTACTTTTTCTTTATTCGATTGGTACTTTTTGTAATTTCTTCACCAATGAACCTAGAAACATGAAATAAAGCTTATATGGAACCGAGTGAGTGGGAAACTACAAGTGGGTGCTTTTTGGTACTTTTTCTATATTCTAATGGTACTTTTTGAATTTTCTATAATATAATGGACCTAAATATGAAACTAAGCGTATATGGTCCTAAGTGATTGAAAATTCAAGCGGATACCACATGGTACTTTTTGTTTATTCTAATGGTACTTTTTTTTTAATTTTCTATAGCAATGGACTTAAAAACATGAAATTAAGCATACATGGTCCTAAGTGAGTTAGAATTCTAGGGGAGACTTTTTGGTACTTTTTCTTTATTCGAATGGTACTTTTTGTAATTTCTACACCAATGAACCTAAAGCCATGAAATTAAGCTTATATGGACCCGAGTGAGTGGGAAACCACAAGTGGGGGATTTTTGGTACTTTTTATATATTCTAATGGTACTTTTTTTGAATTTCCTATAATAATGGACCTAGACTTTCCAAAAAATCGAAGAATTTCAAAACCGCGGTTTCGGTTTTAAAAAATTAAAAATCGATCGGTTTCGGTTTTGTGATAATTTATTAAATCTTAAGTATTATAGAAACGAAATTAGTTGATAATATAGGAAATGATATACAAATCTAAAATTCAAGCTTGACGGGTTATGGTTTAGTGAATGCGAATTTAAAAGTGATAATCAATGGTACTATTTCCTTATTGCAATGGTACTTTTTGAATATTTTATAATAATAAACATAAAAATTTAAAATTAGGAACACATTTTGCATTTTCTATAATAATGGACCCAGAAATATGAAATTAGACATTTACAATTAGATTCGCAAAGTGAGACTTGATACTACTATTTCTTTCTTCTAATTGGGGTGGCGAAGCGCACCGGGTCAGCTAGTGTATGATAAAGTAAAAACAGGCAGTATGATAAGTTTTTTTTTTTAAATTTTAACTACGCGTTTGCATACTTTGTCTTGATAAAGATATGACTGCATTGCATACATACATTTTGGAATTCACCCAATTTTAGACAAATTGTGCAAACAAATGTAATCAGCTGTTTACTTGATTGAAAATTGAAACACCACCTTGAATGAGAAATTGAATGCAAGTTCGTTTCAATTCGTAAAATTGTGAGTGTATTAATAAAAAAGTGTGAATGTATTAAAACTTGAAAGGCAAAACTTGATCGTGTAACCCCAAAGTTATTGCTCTACAGATCTTGAATTCACCGCGTCGATTAAATATGCATAAAGTAACATGTTTTACTGTTGTCCGTCAAACTTTGAACATAATGCAACTAAAACAGGCAATAAAATTAATGAAGTTAATGCGTAAATAGAAATTAAGAAATATAATTAATATCTTACATATCAGATAAAGGATTTCAAAAAGAAGCTGCAACTTTAGATTCTTCTTGATACAAAGGGTACAATATTCACAAGGGTGGCCCTTAATAAATGAAAGTTGGATTTTGGCCATTCTCACCCTACAGTTTGGAGAACATTAGTAAAAAAATCATCCTGAAAAAATTTTAGGTAAATCGGTTGGGGTTAAGTTTTCGGCAAGACCTCTGAAGTTTTTGTAAAAATTTTGCCATTAAAAAATTAATTTTGCAATTTAATATAAAGGAATAGAAATGTGTACGTAATTGTCATTCTAATGAGACATAAAAAACAGAAATTGGTTAAAAAATGTTAAAGTTATTAAAAATTCGCCAGGCCATTAATGTGCCTCGGGCAACTAGAACGAGAAATGTAGGAACAAAATTAACATATTTTGATAAAAATTAAAATAAAAGCTCATTTTTACTTAAAATATATCCATATTTACTTGTATATGAGGTTTTGTCTTCGTAGGATACCGTTAACCTATTCGCAGGTATGACCAAAAAATAACATTTTTTTAACGGCAGTTTCAAAACTCCATTTTCAAATTTTTAAAAATTTTGTTAAACAAATTTCAGAATTTTTTGATCATTTCATTGCGATTTATTGAGAATATAATAGGGAATAAAAATGTGAAAAAATTATGAAAATATCTCTTTTAGTTTTTCCGTACCTGCGATTTAAATTTTGAAATTTTCGAGAAAAACCAATTATTTGGCCATTTTATTGTGAATGAGCACTATTTTCTTACAGTTATGAATTTTAAGTAAAACCAATTCAGAATATTATAGTCCATATAATTATAAATATACTGTGAAAGTTTTACTAAAATTGGAAAACATTAAACCTTAAATCGTGAAGGTCAAATATCAAGTTTTTCAAAATTTGGAATTTCTAATTTAAAGATATAGAAATGTTATTTATTTTTGGGCCGATTTTGATGAAACTTAAGAAAATTATAACATAAACTCTAGGGTTTATAATAACGGCACAAGAATGGAAATTAACCCTTAATGGCACTTGGGGTTAAAATGACCCCAAACTTTTAAAATCATAATTTTTTTATTTTAACCCCAAGTGCTATATAGGGTTAATTTTAATTTTTCTGCTGTTTTTGTAAAAACTAGGCTTTGTGTTATATTTTTGTTAAATTTCATAAAAATCGGCCCAAAAATATACAACATTTCGCTATTTTTCCTTGAGAAATTCCAAATATTGACACGTTAATGGCCTGGCAATTTTTTAATAACTTTAACATTTTTTAACCAATTTTTATGTTTTATATCTTATTAGAACGACAATTACGTACACATATCTTTTAAATTAAATTGCAAAAGTAATTATTTAATGGCAACATTTTTTCAAAAACTGAAAAAATTGCATTTTCCCCCTTATAAATGCACCACAAAACTAAATCGCAAGTCGGCACGGGTTGCAATCATGATAGAAAATTTCATATTTAACTATAGTTTTATATATATAAAAAAATTAGAGGGTATGCGTTTCGAAATTCCAAAAAAAAATTTTTGGGACACTCTAACGGACATACATATTTGAATTTGTATTTTACAACTTACTTTTTTTCAATTGTATATAGTGGTATTCCATGTGTCAAGCATCTAATTCTGTACGGAATTTTGCTTCATTACTATCTTTGTTCTGTATGATTGCAGTTTTTTATTGATTTAAATAAATTAATGATTTTTGAATTTTTTTAATTGTTTGACAAGAAAAGTTTGAACACTATTGGTCTGTTCAATAACAAAAACTTATTACGAATTATTACAAATTTTCACACAATAATTTTAAATTTGTATTGAAAAACTGAAAAATTTATCAACAATTTGTGATAATTCGTAATAGTTTTTTGTAATTGAACAGACCAAATTTCATATTTTTTATTTTGTTTGACTTGAAAAATATTTAATAAAAGGATGGAATTTAAGTTGAATTCCAGTTCAATTTCAAGCCCTTGAATTTTTGAGTGCTTATTGGGAAAAGACAAAAATTTTGTTGATAGTAGGTTTTCATTTCATGCTATTGATATGAATTGAACTTAGCTTTTTTTAGAATAAAATCAAATGCGTCTGGTCCGGATGGTTTGCCATTGAAGTTTTTTAAGATTATTTTTCCCTTCATCCAGGAGCATTTTTTATATCTTGTGAATAATATTTTGACTTATTCTGAATTTTCTATGGATTGGAAGGTCGCTAAGGAAGAGTGGAAGATAATGTAATTTTAGACATATATCTCTAGTTCCTTTTTTATTTAAAATAGTTGAACATGTTATGAAGGCACAAATGTTACAATATTTAGATGGCAATGACTTGATAAATCCTTATCAAACTGGATTTCGTCGTGGTTATAATACCACTTTACTTTTATTAGGTCTAACAGATTCTATTAGAAAGATTGTTGATAGGAATGATTTGTCTTAGTCGTTTGATCGTGTTAGTCATTCAATGTTAATACGGAAACTGTGATTTTTTTAAATTCTCTTTTGCTGCTTGTAGGTTGATATTTTCCTACCTTTCAAATAGAAGTCAGTTTGATCAGTGTGGTGAGCGTCGTTCTGTAAATTCCTTGGTCACAAGAGGTGTACCGCAAGGTTCTGTGATTGGTCCATTGTTATTTTTATTGTATATGAATGATCTTATGCTTGTTGTTGAGGGATTTTCTTGTCAGTTGTATGTTTTTGCTGATGATATTCAGTTATTATTTCATGGGGAATGTCAGTTTACGGATGTCCTAGAATGTGTTGTTAATACGGTATTATCTTACATTTCTGATTGGATGTCGAATTGTGGACTTTGTGTTAATCCTGATAAAACCAAGGCGATGATTTTTAAGTCACCTAGGACAGATGTGAATCTGTCTATTATGATTGACAATGTAGTTATTGAGTTTGTGGAGTGTATAAAATGTCTTGGTGTGTATATTGATTGTCATCTTAGTTTTGAAAGAAATGTTGATTGGTTATGTAACAGAATAAATTATAAACTTCGGAGATTATATTCTTTGAATTTTTACTTACTTACCTTTATATGTTAGAAAGAATGTTGCTCATGCATTATTGATGTCTAACATGTTGTATTGTGCTGAAGTTTTTACTGGGTTTTGTGGTGTTTTGATGCGTATATATAATAGACCGTCTCACTTTTCATTTTTTTTCGAAATTCCTTCAGGCACATCGACTTTCTTAATCTTCTCTAAAAACCAAGAATTTTGGTGTATAACACTTAAATATTGGTGAGCGGGAAGTGGTCTCTCAAATCGTTTTTTCGTTTTTTTAGGCAAAATGCATTTTTTCCAAAAAATTAAAAAAACTTGCTTTAGTAATTTGCATCTAACTCAAACGGTTCTTAACGGATTTAAATTAGGTTTAAATCCGTTAATATAAGAATATAATCTCCGAAGTTTATAATTTATTCTGTTACATAACCAATCAACATTTCTTTCAAAACTAAGATGACAATCAATATACACACCAAGACATTTTATACACTCCACAAACTCAATAACTACATTGTCAATCATAATAGACAGATTCACATCTGTCCTAGGTGACTTAAAAATCAATCATTAAATTTCCTAAATGTTTCTTAAAGCAACAGTGCCATTTTATTGGATGATTTTTTATTCATAGCATTTTCAAATACGAACTTATAATTTTTTTTTAATTTTTGCTTACCTTTTCTTATACAAAAATTGAACGAGGCAAAATGTTTATATTCTGTAGATGCAGTTTGGTAAGAAATTTTTAAAACTGCAGTTTTAGTTGAAATGGTGAAATGACTTAAGTTTTTATTTGTAAATTTGCTTCAATTTCATAAATAAAAGTGTACTTTTGTTGGACGAAATGGCATCCGCTTTAAAAGTGCAAATTTTTAAAGGACGGTCAAAGGGGAAGTTTCCAAAGATGCTTTCCGTTTTCTGATCCGAGCTTTGGGATTTTAGAACATGTGGCCCAAAGTTGAAATTTTGATAAAAAATATGTCAAATTCCGAAGGTTGTAGGGGAGGCATATTTGAAAAATAGGACATGTTTTTTATACCAAAATATTCTCCGTAAAGATACTTTAGAGAAAGTCATAAAATTCTTATATGTTCTTAAAGAAAGTTTTTTTTTTAACAATGAAAGAGTAAAGTCACCTTTTAGCCCAAAAAAACAGCAAAAATCTACTATTTTTTAAATTTTTAAATTGAAAATCGTTCATTTTTCAATCCATGATTGATATTGCTCTAACATATTTTGTATGTTATTGGCGATTTAGTTGTCTAAGTAAAGCAAAAAAATTCGAGTCCATTCGGTCCAAAAGTACGACCTATATATTTAAAAAAGCGGACCAAGGTATGGCAAAATTTAAAAATTTAAATTTTGAAATGCCTATAACTCGAAAATTATATGCGACAAATAGAACACGTAAGCACGTTTTTCAAGACCTAGCCAAGCGCTTTCCAAAAATCAGATGGGAAACAAGAAATGAAACGTGTTTAAAAATTTTACATGTCGATGGTACCCTACTTTGAAACCCCATAGCGCCGTCCCTGAAGCATTTGTAGTACGCATTTTAAAACATTAAACTTGAATACTCCTTGGCTACCCTCATGTCAAATTTTATCCCGATCGGATCAGCCGTTTAGAAATGCCAGATTTATCTCCAAAAAATGTTGATTCTGCCATTGTGAAGTGATGAAAAACAGTGAGCAAAATGAAGTGCAATTTGAACAAATTTGAAAAAATAAAAAACCAACATCAACTCTTCTTACTTTATATTAAAGTATTTATGAAATTGATGGAAATTTACAAATAAACAACTTTAGTCATTTCATCATTTCAACTAAAACTGCAGATTTTCTTAACAGAATGCAACTGTTATTTACATCAAAATCTTCATTTTAAAATTTCCTACCATACTGCATTTACAGAATAGATAAAATTTACCTCGTTCAATTTTTATATAAGAAAAGGTAAGCAAAAGTTAAAAAAAATGATAAATTTGTATTTGAAAATCTGAATTTGTAATGCTGTGAATAAAAAACCATCGAACAAAATGGCAATGTTGCTTTAAGAAGCATTTAGGAAATTTAATTAGCTTTCTAATGCATGTAATTAGGTTCAAATCCGTTAAGAAGTGCTTGAGTTAAAATCAAATTACTAAAGAATGATATTTTAATTTTTTGGAAAAAATGCATTTTGCCTAAAAAAACGAAAAAGCGATTTGAGAGACCACTTCCCGTTCATCCATATTTAAGTGTTATACACCAAAATTCTTGGTTTTTAGAGTAGATTCAGAAGGAATTTCGAAAAAAGTGTAAAAACTGAGACGGTCTAATGTATAATCCTCTATTCAATAGAATTATACGATTTGTTTATAATCTTAGAATTAGATCACATGTTTCTGATTATGTAATTAACTTTTTGGGGTGTAAATTTTAGTAGATTTATAGAGATTAGGCTACTTTTGCAGTTTTATAAGATTATTGCAGCGGATACCCCTGAGTACTTGGTAAGACTTTTTGAACTTTCAAAATCTTTAAGGAATCCACAAATAATTTATCCTCGAATTAACAGTTCAAGCCAAATCCTTCAGAAGATTTAATTTATCAGATAATAACTTTAGAAACAAGCTTGTAGAATATTTTTATCTTAATGATCATGAAATTGAAGATAACTAAATTTATAAATATTCCTATTTATATCATATCTTATTTAATTTTTTATTATTATTTTTTTTTTTAATTTACATGTTTAATTTAATATCTATTTTAGTGTTTAATGTCCAAATAATTTTAAGTGATTGCAAATTTATGTAGCAGTATTTGTTAGTGAGTAGTTTGTAAGCCATATTTGGCCCAATGGGCTGTTAATAAAAATTGTATTATCAAAAAAAAAAAAAAAAATTGGTAAAAAAATAATAAAATTATTAAAAAATCGCCAGGCCTTTAAGTTCCATCAAAATCGGCCCAAAAATATATAACATTTCGCTATCTTTCCATGAGAAATTCCAAATATTGAACATTTTGACCTTCACGATTTAAGGGTTAACGTTTTCCGATTTTAGTAAAAGTGCAGACTATATTTAAAATTATCTGGTCAATAATATTCTGAATAGCTTTTACTTAAAAATCATAACAGTAAGGAAATTCGGCTCATTCGCCAAAAAGTTTAAATCGCAGGTACGGAAAAACATTAAGGTATTTATAGACGGCAATACTGAGTATTAATATTTGTCAAAAATGCAAGTATCATAATACAATTTCATCGTCTAAACAAAATTTGTATTAGATTTTCGAAAAACACGAATGATTCAAAATTTGTTTAAAATAATTCAAATTTTTTTTATTTTCATATGTATCGTGTATGTCAAGAAAATATAAAATAAAAATAAAGTTTTCAGAAATATATCGGCGAACAAAGAAATAAAATATTTGTAATACTATCGTGTAAACAATAAATATATTTTCGAAACGATTTCTTGATATACCGAATGATTTCAATAATATTCTAAATTTGAAAAGTGTTAATACTCAGTATTGCCGACTATAAATACCTTTAACGGTATCCTACGAGGACAAAAACTCATATACAAGTAAATATGGATATATTTTAAGTAAAAATAAGCTTTTACTTTAATATTTCTCAAAATATGTAAATTTTGTTCCTACATTTCATGTTGTAGTGGCTCGTGTCTCAGACGTTAATGTCCTGGCGATTTTTTAATAACTTTACAATTTTTTAACCAATTTTTGTGTTTTATATCTTACTAGTTGAGCATTTACTAATGTTAGTTCTTCAAGTTTCTCCAACCCACGCAAACCTGCCAGTGTAAATAAAATATCTAAATTTGTACTGTATGCTTTAGGGAGGTTTTTATTACAGTTAACTGGACTCACAAAAAAAAGAATTTCCGAGTTTCACCCGGAATTTTTTAATTTTTTTTCTTTACAAACCATCTGAAAATTTCGAATCGAATAAAAAAAAATCAGCCAAAACGCTCCAGCCGTTCTCACGTGATGACATTACATACATGGACAATTTCATTTTTATATATGGGGGATTTCACGTCAAGTGAACCAACTTTTAAAATCGACCGGAACACAGGTCGGGATGAAATTTACACCAAGGTTAGACCTCTTGAATAGTAATTCAGACACAATTTTTCAACAAGATCGGTCCAGAACTCTCTGAATTAGAGCAAAATGTGTTCCAAATAGTTTAGATAGCTATTTCTTCAATCTTTCGAAAAAAATATTTAAAAAAAAATAAAAAATTTTTAATATTTTTTTTCCGAAATCAAAAACTTTTTTAACTTTTTTTAAAAATTTTTTTTTCTTAAAATAAAGCTTAGATATTTTCCTTGAAGACCTATTTGGTCGCTTAGTGGGATTAGACTTGCCACCTTTTGAAATTTCCAAAACGGGACACCACTAAATGATCAGAGAACGATGGAAAAAACATGGAAAATGACCTAGCGTGGGTTATAGGACTTGCTGAGTACATTACAAATTTTTATTTTTTTTAACGTGTTGGGAAAGAAAACTTATTACGCTTCAAAATGATATGCATTTATTGATACATTTGTAAGTTACAAGTATAGTTTTTGTTACGATCTTTTTTGATTTGAGTCGCTTTTCATTGCTTATTTTGATATGAAAGCTTATAAAAATTTATATTAATGTATAAAGAAAAGTTCTTAATAAAACATGGTTTTAATTTTTCAAATCGGATGAAAACTGTAAAAGTTATTCAACTTTTCATTGACACCTTTTTGAGTATTTTCTCCCCCAGCGCATATAAATGGAAAAAAAAACTGGGTAAATATTTTCGAACTTTTTTCGAAAAAGTTTAATAACTTTTGCAAATATAAACCGATTTTAATAAGTAATATCTCCTTTTTGTCTATATAAAATTGTCTTTAAAGAACTGTGCAAAAAAAATGGTTTTCTTAGAAAAAAATTAAAATAACTATTGTTGAATTTGAAAATAAAAAAAAAAATTTAACTTTTTTAATAACTTAAACAATTTCTTAAATTAATTTTTAAAATTTTGAAATCGGTTTTAAAATGTCTGAGTTAGAGGTATTGAAGTACTACCTACCATAAAACACTTGTTTCAAAATAACTCAATAATTTTGAGGGTGTTCAAAATCTTTGAAAACGGTTTTAGCATGTCCTCACCTAGGCATACAACCTCCATTAGGACGCTTTTCAAGTTCTGACAAAAAGTGTTATTTTGGAGCAGTGTTATTATCCTATTTTATTTATTAAAATCAACAATAACACATTAATTTTAATTGTGTAAAATCTGGAGAACTATTACTGTGAAAGTCTTCGAACTTTATACAGGAGTAAATAGTTATTTTCGAATATCTAGAGAACTATAATTGTGGAAGTCTTAAAATTTTGCCCTAATATCACCCTTACTATTCTACATTTTTTGGGTGAAAATGTGTTATAGTGTTAGTGGGCGTGACATCTCTCATACAAAGTAAATAGTTAATTTCGAATATCTGGAGTACTATAATTGTGAAATTCTTCAAACATTATATGAATCAATTTCATATCACAACATGAAGTTTAACCAAATTGGGAAGAATCGGAACAAGGATTAAGTCACCTACCACGCGAAGGAAAATAAATATTTTCAGAACTATCATTGCGAGATTCCTCAAACTTGTCGGATAGCTCACTTATCATTTTACATAGTTTGGCTGTAAAATGGTCGGGATTGGATTAGTGGGAGTGACACCTCCCATACAAAGTATATAATTAATTTCGAATATCTGGAGTAATTGTAATGTATTTAAACTTTGTATGAATCAAATTCTTATCACTGTACAGAGTTTAGCTAAAATGGTCTAGATCGGAACAGTGGGTGTGAAACTTTCCATTCAAAGTACATAGTAAATTTTGAATATCTGGATAATTAAAATTGCGAGATTCTTCAAACTTTGTCTGAAAATTTATTTTTTATAATTTTACCTAATTTGTTTCACTTCATTAAAAAATAAAGCATCCTTGTTTATCGGTATTTCCAATTTTTGATTTTTTTATATTTTTTGTGGTAATTAATGAAAAAGTTTTTTTTTTTTAAACGGGACAAATGGCGTCCCGTTCAGAGTATCGCCGGGACATTCGACTCTAAAACTGGTCTGTCCCGTCGAAAACGGGACTGTTGGCAAGTCTAAGTGGGATGCGAGTTTGATATCTATCAAAAAAATGTTTGGTAACTCAAAACATGCAATTTTTGACTTTTTTTTGCAAAATCAAAAACTTTGTTGACTTTTTTTTCAAAATGGACCCTTTTTTTAATTTTTGTTTTTTTTTTTTGCTGAAAAGAAAGCTTGGATATTTTTCATTCAGACCTATTTGGTCGCTTAGTGGAATGCGAGTGGTATATCTTTCAAAATAAATGTTTTTTAACTCAAAACATGCAATTTTTCACTTTTTTTTTTCAAAATCGAACTTTTTTTTTCCCAAAATGGGCCCTTTTTTATTTTTTTTTTTTGCTCAAAAGAATGCTTGGGTCTAGTCCTTTAAGATCTATTTGGTCGCTTAGTGGGATGCGAGTGGGATATATAGCAAAATAAATGTTTTGTAACTCAAGATATACAATTTTTGATATCCCTTTTTTTAAATTTTTTTTTTTGCTCAAAAGAAAGCTTAGTTCTATTCCTTTAAGAGCTTTTTGGTCTCGTAGTGGGATGCGAGTGGAATATCTATCAAAATAAATATTTTGTAAGTCAAGACATACAATTTTTGTGTTAGAACATTTATTTTGATACTATCCCACTCGCATCTCACTACGAGACCAAAAAGCTCTAACCTTGGTGTAAATTTCATCCCGTTCGGAAGACATCGATTTTAAAAGTTGGTTCACTTGACGTGAAATCCCCCATATATAGATTAGAACGACAATTACGTACACATTTCGATTATTTTAAATTACTTTGCAAAAGTAATTATTTAATAGCAACATTTTAATAAATGCACCTCAATATTTCAACGTCGTTGCGACACCAGTTAACGTTATCCTATCATCCTAATATTTTACACAACGTGTTTCTACAATACATAGAACAATTCTAGATGGGGACGGTTAAATTGTTAAGCACTCTAGTGTACACTGAACTAAATTTCTTATGAAAATAGTGATTAATGTTTTTCTTCAATAGCCAACATATGTGTTTTGGCAGTGCAAAAAGAACCAAATTTTTGTGGAAATAAAAAACCCGCACACAGCCTTCCCTTTTGTTAGTTTTTATACGACTGAGTAAAAAACATGTGGCATATGTAGTGTTGCCGATTCGTGTGTTGCCATATGCATTTAATTGTGCGTAATATCGCTAGTGGTGCGAAATATTTCACTGGCAACACTTGTAAAATAACTCATGCTCATTTTATTAATTTCGGTTTCACATGTATAAGGCACTAATACATATACATATTGTTATTCTCTTTGGTTAGTAGTCACTTCCAGCGTTACCACTCATAAAATATTTTTCCTACCAAATTTATAATTAAAAACTACCAAAACCTACCAAATTTATAATATTTGAGAAATGCTATATGGATTCGTTTCAAAATTAATAGTTAACTTAAAATTATATTATTGCTGCTATAAAATTACCCAGAGGAAGAAAGTTATTTAAGAACACTACAATCATAAATATGTTAAAATCGTCGATTTAACATGTCCTTCCGTACGTCTGTCTGGCTAGTTGTAAATGTATTTCACATAGCCCCCATATTAATGTCCTGATTTATATAGATATTAAATAACATTTTTACATATAAATTACACCTAAAAATTCAAATCATAATTGACCATAGCTCCCATATAAGGCCCTCTTCCGAAAATTGTTGGTATCCCGAAAAAATTCAAATTGGACATTTAAAGTGTCAGATGAAACTGAAATATTGAAGCAGAGTTTAACACATATTATTAGAAAATAAAAGTTACTAAATAAATACACATTTACCTGACTAAACTAAATATTTAAGAAAATGCTATCTTCATATTTTGCAAATATGTAGTTTTATTATTTTGGCTTAACATAAGAAGTTTTTTCGTTATTATTTTAATTATTTTGTTCTTAAAAATACTTATGTATTCAGAAATATCGTAGCCTACCAAAATACGACAAATATTGGAACAAACCAACCAAACTACCAAAAGTCAATTTGTTAACCTGAAACTACCAATTTTGGTCCAATTGGACCAAAGCGGCAACGCTGGTCACTTCAGTGGTAATTACCGTATTGTACGGTAATTTCGTAATTTGTACGGTAATTTTAAAAAGTTAAAATTTTTAAGAATTGTATCCCAAAGGTAGGTTATATTTCCATAATGTGTCTACTAGGGTGGCCCTTAATAAACGAAAGTTGGATTTTGGCCATTCTCACCCTCCAGTTTGGTGAACATTAGTAAAAAAATCATCCTGAAAAAATTTTAGGTAAATCGGTTGTGGACAAGACGTGCCGCAAGCCCTCTGAAGTTTTGAGATGCATTTACAAGGGGAAAAAATGCATTTTTTCAGTTTTTGTAAAAATGTTGCCATTAAAAAATTACTTTTTTAATTTAATTTAAAATAATCGAAATGTAAAAGTAATTTTTTAATGGCAAAATTTTTACAAAAACTGGAAAAAATGCATTTTTTCTCCTTGTAAATGCATCTCAAAACTTCAGAGGGCTTGCGGCACTTAACCCCAACCGATTTACGTAAAATTTTTTCAGGATGATTTTTTTACTAATGTTCACCAAACTGGGGGGGTGAGAATGGCCAAAATCCAACTTTCGTTTATTAAGCGCCACCCTAATGTCTACATATGATATACATATTTCTCATTAAAATAATCATACAATTTTGAGGATGATGATAACACTATACAACAAAATCAAATTTTTCCAAAATTACAAGGTCCGACCAATAAATTTTGATAGATGAGACAAAAAAAAATGACACGTTTATCGGCGTTTTAAATGTTTACATCTGAATATCATTTGAGGGGGGGTTAAAGTTTCCCAACTCTGGCACATTCTTATTGTTAATCGGCATAAGAAACCATGTGATCCTTACATTTTAGGTATAAAATGTGTTCATCAAATTTGTGTAAAATGTTGCGGAAAACATTTCTGTAGAATATATTAACCCTCTAAATCCTCAAGGCATGGGTCTTTTTGTTCTTATTTTGAAAATCAGCAAAAAAAACACCATTAAAACAGGGATTTAAAGGGTTAAAATGTTCCACAAAAATATTATCCGTGTTCTAACATAGTTCTAATGCCGATTAACAATAAGAATGTGAAAGAGTTGGGAAACTTTAACCCCCCTCAAATGAAATTCAGATGTAAACTTTCAAAACGCCGATACACGTGTTTTTTTTTTGTCTCCTCTATCAAAATTTATTGGTCAGACCTTGTAATTTTTTTTGTGTTGTACAGTGTAACCAACTACCGCTAGAAAAAATATATCTAGACGGAAAGTAATCGCAAGTCTTTCTAGTATGGATATTTCAACATACAAAATATGTATGCAAAAAACTGATTGCAAAATTTTTTTAATCAAATTAAATGCAAAATTAAAAACATTGACGTAATAAATCCCCAATTGTTCGATACAAATATTTCTGTAATTCCTTTAGTTTTGCATTTCCCAGAAGCTGATCAAATGGATGAATTTAATGAAATTGATAAGGAATTTATGCAACCAAAAATATGCTCTAAAAAAGTGTTTTATGCGCATAAAATATGCACTTAAAAACGAAAAATATGCTCT
Organism: Calliphora vicina; assembly: GCF_958450345.1. Lineage (NCBI taxonomy): Eukaryota > Metazoa > Arthropoda > Insecta > Diptera > Calliphoridae > Calliphora > Calliphora vicina. The sequence continues at coordinate 82,660,785 of NC_088781.1, read as the reverse complement.
TAAAATATACAAAATTTGCACTTAAAAATAGTTGGTTATTGTTTGATTGTAAATAAAATATTGAGCTCATAAATTAAAATTGGTTATTATAGGATTAAATATCGATTTTACGGAATTTGGCACTACATGAAAATAGTTATATTCAATTCATTTTATTATATTTAGAAATAAATTACTATGTGTTTACTAGGGTATTCGAATTATTCGATTTTTCTCTTGTTCGAATAAAACGAATAATTCGAATAAGAAAAAAAAATTTTAACTTGATCGAATAATTCGATCACACGTTTAAAATTAATCGAATTATTCGTATAATTTAATTTTTTTTAAAACAGTAAAGAATGAAGTTTTGATGTCGGTTTTTTAATATTTTATTGTTAAAGAAAATCAAAAAATAACGATAAAGTTAACAATTCAAGTATTGATAATGTTAAAAAACATTCGAAAACCAAGTCCATCATTAAATTATCAACAGAAATATTCTGATCAGATTAACTCCCGAACAATCTACAAAAAAATTTACTTGCAAACCCTTTAGTTTCCGTTTTTGAGCTATGCTTTATACAATATAAACGTATTAAGAACTTTTTTATGTCGTTCATTAATTCGGGTTTTAAATTGAGTAACTAATTCTTAAGTAAATTAATTATTCACTATTTCTAAATTATTTATAACAAATTGTATTATACATCTAGCTCGTTCAACGTTGCCGAATCTTTGCTTAATAAAGTGGTCTTGGGGAATTACACAATAAAGGGAATCTGTCCAAAGTTTGAAGTTTGATATCATTGTCAGTGAACGTGGCTAATTTGAAGTCAGACAGTGCATGATTGACGCATTTACAAATACGCAAAAAGTTTATTATCATGTTAGACAAAGATGTTCAACGATGTTCAAAATCATGTATAAGACGAACTCCATGCTTTTCTTGCAACAAAACGTTAGTTTGCAATATTTGTGTTTATCATTCGATTTATAAAATATTTTGCAACACTTACGTACGCGGTTAATAACATCACCTATATACATTAGAGTGACAATCAGTTGTATGGAAAAAATTGTTTGTTAAAATTTTGAAGAGTGCCGGGTGGAATATTGTGACACTAGGCCTAAATGTTAAGTTCTGAAAATTTGAGCCAAATCGGGCAACGATTTCTGGACGCGCATCGAGGTCAAAGTTCAGATATATGCAAAATTTTACTGTTAATATGGAATAAATAGGTGAAACTCGTTAACTTTCTGCATTGTTTTCTAGAAATATGTAGATTTATTTATATTAATGAATATTACATTAAAAAAAAATTTTGGAAATTAACCCTGTATCTCCTTTGGTTCAAAATGACCCAAAAACTGTATTATCGCCAAAATTAGAGAAAAATGCAAATTTTTCAGTTTTTGAAAAAATTTTGCTACTAAATAAATACTTTTGCAATTGAATGCAAAAGAATCGAAATATGTACGTAATTATCGTTGTAATCAGATATAAATGACAAAATTTGATTAAAAAATTTTAAAGTTATTACAAATTCGCCAGACCATTAACGTGTTTCAGGCCACTTGAACAAAAAATTTAGGAAAAAAATTAAGATATTTCGAGAAAAATTAAAATAAAAGCCCATTTTTACTTAAAATATGTCCATATTTACTTGTATATGAGTTTTTGTCTTCGTAGGATACCGTTAACCTATTCGCAGGTATGGCCAAAAAAAATAATTTTTTTTAACGGCTGTTTCAAAACTCCATTTTCAAATTTTTAAAAATTTTGTTAAACAAATTTCAGATTTTTGCGATCATCACATTGGGGTTTATTGAGATCAAAATAGGGAATAAAAATATGAAAAAATTATGTCAATACCTCTTACAGTTTTTCCGTACCTGCGATTTAAATTTTGCGATTTTCAAGAAAAACTAAATTTTTGTCCATATTTAGGCGAATGAGTCCAATTTCCTTACTGTTATAAATTTTAAGTAAAACCTATTCATAATATTATAGTCCTTGTAATTTTAAATATGTTCTGAAAGTTTTACTAAAATCGGAAAACGATAACCTTTGAATCGTGAAGGTCAAAGGTCAAATTTTTCAATATTTGGAATTTCTAATGAAAAGATAGCGAAATGTTATATATTTTTGTGCCGATTTTCATGAAACTAGAGGAAAATATATATTGGGGTCTAGCATTTACAACAACAGTGAAAAAATGGATTTTAACCTTTAAGAGGACTTGGGGTCAAAATGGTTGTGTTTTTCGTGATTTTAAAAGTTGAGGGTAATTTGGACCCCAAGTGCTGCTAAGGGTTAATTTCCATTTTTGTGCTGTTCTTTTAAATTCTGGACTTTATGTTATATTTTCCTTAAGTTGCAATAAAATCGTCCCAAAAATATGTAACATTTCGCTATCTTTTCTTTAGAAATTCAAAATATTGAAAAATTTGACCTTTGACCTTCACGATTTAAAGGTTAACGTTTTCCGATTTTAGTAAAACTTTCAGACCATATTTAGAATTGCCAGGATTATAATACTATGAATAAGTTTTACTTAAAATTTATAACAGTAAGGAAATTGGGCTCATTCGCCTAAATATGGACAAAAAATTAGTTTTTCTTGAAAATCGCAAAATTTAAATCGCAGGTACGGAAAAACTGTAAGAGGTATTGACATAATTTTTTCATATTTTTATTCCCTATTTTGATCTCAATAAACCCCAATGTGATGATCGAAAAAATCTGAAATTTGTTTAACAAAATTTTTAAAAATTTGAAAATGGAGTTTTGAAACAGCCGTTAAAAAAATTATTTTTTTTGGCCATACCTGCGAATAGGTTAACGGTATCCTACGAAGACAAAAACTCATATACAAGTAAATATGGACATATTTTAAGTAAAAATGGGCTTTTATTTTAATTTTTCTCGAAATATCTTAATTTGTTTCCTAAATTTTTTGTTCAAGTGGCCTGAAACACGTTAATGGTCTGGCGAATTTGTAATAACTTTAAAATTTTTTAATCAAATTTTGTCATTTATGTCTTATTCTAACGATAATTACGTACATATTTCGATTCTTTTGCATTCAATTGCAAAAGTATTTATTTAGTAGCAAAATTTTTCAAAAACTGAAAATATTGCATTTTTCTCTAATTTTGGCGATAATACAGTTTTTGGGTCATTTTGAACCCAATTTTTTTTTAATGTAATATTCATTAATATAAATAAATCTACATATTTCTAGAAAACAATGCAGAAAGTTAACGAGTTTCACATATTTATTCCATATTAACAGTAAAATTTTGCATATATCTGAACTTTGACCTCGATGCGCGTCCAGAAATCGTTGCCCGATTTGGCTCAAATTTTCAGCACTTAACATTTAGGCCTAGTGTCACAATATTCCACCCGGCACTCTTTGAAATCTAAAAAAAAAATAGGCTGTCACTCTAATATACATATAAGTGATAACATCATGGCCTTCATCTATTTCAATGTTATCATTATAAATGTCATCCTCAATATCACTTTCGACTTTCAAAATCACATTCTCCACCACATTCAACTCCACTTTAATCTAAGTTAAAATTTAGATTATTAATTGCGATTCTTCTAATATTTCGCCAGCTAAATAACAAATATTTTATTCCGTACCTTTTATTTTCATTGGTTCAAGTCCTAAGTTAAAATTTTTTAAAGATTTGTTTTTAGAATTGTAACTTTTTGCAGTAATATTTATATATTTATAGAAGGAGCTATCGGAACACTCATCTACAGTGATCGAAAGTCCCTTTGTCTTTAGTTATTTATCGAATTTCAGAAACAATACAATTTTTTGTGAGTCATTATTACTCATTTAAATTTGAAATTATGAAAAATTTTAAGCAATTAATAAATTTAAAAATAATGAACATTTATTCCTTTTATTCGATTATTCTACATAGAATTGTTCGAATTATTCGTTATTCGAAAATGGCCATTTTTAAATTGTTCGAATAATTATTCGTAAGAAATTATTCGATTAATCAAACGATCATTAGTCGAATGAATACCCTAGTGTTTACATAAGTTTTAAAATTTTTTAACTAAATCTTTGTTTTAGATTTCCGAGTTTCTTAGATAATCATAATCAATTGATTTTCTCATCTTTTAAACTGCTTAATACTTCAAACTTTTTTTAGTAATTAGTGGCATAATATTTTACATTCTCAATCCATGTGTCCCAATGTTTATAGGATCCCTACTGAGGATGTACCCAATAAGTTTCTCCAAACGTTTCTATTCTATATGAAGCTTTAAAAGCTTTTTTATCATTTGAATAATGTTTCAAAAACTCTGTGAATAGCGTGTCATTTTTTGGTAAAAAATTGCAAAGGATTTTGGAGCATTCATCATGTATCTAGATTAACATCTGAATTCGGCTTCTAAAATTTAAATAGAATTATAAAAGAGCCTTACAATAGTGGAATGATTAGTTCTATATAAGACTGCGGCAATTAAAAAAACTTTTTGTTCAAGTTTTATCACTGGGACTCAAAATACCCTGACATTTCCTATGTTTCTTCCTTTCTCATCCATTGTATCGTTTATCGATATCCACGTATATTCTTTTTTAACGATTTCTTAATAAATTTTTTTACAAGTTGTGTAAATATATCAACGGGTTTTGAACGCGAGATTTTCGATAGATCTTAATATTCTGAACGTCTGTAGAATACTTGTGTAATTTTACATTAGTGGTAAACTTAGGTCTCAATCTCAAGCTGACTAAAATTCCTTCTTTTAAATGTATCCAAAATTTTTTTAAGAAGTTGCACATAATAACATACAATTTTGGAATTTTCTTTTAATTTGTTACGTATTTTTACTATTTGTTAAATTTTAATATTTGTGTGTATATTTTTAATTTAATTGAAATATATGAAAACTAAGCCCCCTTAAATCAACGAAAACTCTGTGAATATAAGCGATTATGGGTACTCTATTTTTAACTTAGGCCAATTATCATTGGACCTTAACAAAATAGTAAAATGTAGAAATGAAAAATTACAATACAAACAATAAAATTATATAAGGAAAATAAAATAATGAAAAATAAAAGAATATATCCAACAAAAATATGCAGTTATGAGTTAAATATGCAAAAATATGATATAAAAAGCAAAATATGCCAAAATATGCAGTAAAGGGCAAAATATGCAAAAATATGCGCTAACAAACCGATGCCAAAATTCTTAAAATTGTCTGAAACGGATAAATACTAACTCATATGTTTATACGACGCACAGCAAAAAATATGATATTGCATATTTTTGGTTGCCCTGCTTATTAGGCAAATAAAAGATGTTGATAAAAATGGCATTCTGCTGTTTTACAAACTTGGTACTATATTTAAAACCATCTATCTTTGATATGCACGAAAATTACTTTTTCTTACTTTTTTTAAAATGTCTAGTAAAATAGCCCTCATCTATGCTGTGAATTTCTTATAAACATATTGTTTTTGCTGTTTTATTTGCATTTTTGTTATTTCTCTATGTTATATATCTACATATCTTTTCAAATAATTAATTTTCAAATATTTTTTTTGAATAATTTCTTCTTGCAAATCATGTTTTCTTACAATTTTTTAATTCTGAACATGAATTTTACATTTTTCAATAATTTAAAAAAATATTTGAATACATGAAAATATAATTTCCATGGCATAAAAATTAATGGTTTAAGTTGGAGTTTGCTTAAAAAAGTGTCTACTCTTAAAGTGTTTTTTATCTTATGTTGTATTACACAGTGCAACAGTGAAAAAAACACACGATCATGACTATATAGGTTCGACTCTACTACCAAAGGGTAGTAGAACCCTATACTCAGTTAGTTCATTTTGGTGACCGATTTTTTTTTATGGGCCCCCAAAGTTTCTGAAAATCAGTTGGGCCTCTAAAAAAGGTGTCATTAGGTTTTGGTTAACAGCTAATTCAGACTTTGTAATACGGCTTAACTTTATATGGCAATAATATAGCTAAGATTCCGCCAAATAAATTTTGTTACAATTTTTTCCAAAAAATAGCTTTTTCGTGCACTTTTGTTTAAAAAATATAGGAAGAAAAATATTTTTTTTTACTTTTTTTAGATTAACTTCCAGGGTCTCCTAATTTTTCACTAACAATATTTTGCAAAGTTGTAGCTACGGTAAAGTTGAACAACTCTTGAGAACATATCAATGCATTCTGAACGTGTCTAGTCACTCTAAATAGCACATAAAGATCACTTTGTACCTTAACAATTTTCGTCTTTACTATTTTTTGACTCTAAAACAAAGATTTTTGGTTAAAATAGTATGATCAAGACCACACTTCTATGTTGTGCTGTATTATTTACTCGGCTGAAGTGTTCGGAATGGGGATCAGTGAGTGGACCCTCAATGTCACACATTTAAAAAAAAATCGCCAAAAAGCCATTTATGATCAGAATGAGCTGAAATTTAAAATGTAGATAGTCCTTGAGAAGGTCTACAAAAATATGCTTTTATCTGTAGGTATCTCTTTTAGTTCAAGAGGTATTTAAGTTTAATTTTTTTTTAAATTTTGCTCGATCTTTTTTTGTATTTTATATATGATGGGCCTACGAAAGGTCGAAATTTGTTTTTTATATATGACGTATATTTGCGATAAAATTCTAAAGAAAATAAAACAAATCTGATAACAATTATTTCGTCCCTATAAAAAGTTACACACATCCAAAGTTGAAGCATCTTTTTATATATTTCAACTTTGTATGCGTGTGTTTTTTAAGTTTTTTCCCAAAAAAGTCCACATATTTTTTCTTTTATAAAAAACTAATTTTCTTCGTGGCTATATACATTTTTTATGATCTGGAAAGAGAACTTAATTCAAAAACGTATAAAGTAAAATTTGACTAACATAAGCGTACCCCCCAGCCCTATCCAAACTTGGCCAATTTTGAAGCAAAATTTTAGGTTTGAGTAAAAAATTCTGAAAACGCAAAGCACCGATCCTCAAAAACTTGTCATATTTGTATAGCTCTATATGTTGTTTATATACATACAAAACGTTTTTACTATCATACTGTAAATAACGTCAAAGTGGGCTATTTTCTAAAAAAAACTCAGTTTTTGGAACACATTTTCCCCGTTTTAGGAATTTCGATGTTCGGAAACAAAGAATGGCAGCAGCCATTGATTTAAGAATATTTAGATCTATATTACTTCCAAATTTTATTGTGATATCTGTAACTGTTCAAATTTTACATTAATTCAAAGTTTTTATTTTTCTTGATGGAAAATCACCATTTTATAATATAGTTAGTTTTTAGGGTAAAATACGTCCGAAAAAACACAAAATTAATTCATTTCACTAAAATATCAATCTCCAAGTCATAAGGTTTCCACCGATATCAAAAACATATATAAAAAGCTTATATTTACTCTTCAGAAGCTACACAAACTTTGTCCACTTTCAAAAAATTTAATGTTTTTTCATATTTTGCATCAAGCCGGTCTTGCGTGATCAAGATTGGATAAAGCGATGCGCCCTGATCATACCGATAATGATTTGCCCATTCTTCGTTATTCCAGCGCAATAGAGAAGTATACACTCGAACATACATTTTTAACAAAAAAATTTTGTTTTAGAGTCAAAAAATAGTAAAAAACTAAAATTTTTAAGCTACAAAGTGATTTTTGACAGCTATTTAGAATGCCTAGATATTTTCGGATTGCATTGATATGTTCACAAGAGTTATTCAGATTTACCGTATCTACAACTTTGCAAAATATTATTATTGAAAAATTAGGAGTCCCTGGAAGTTATTCTAAAAAAAGTAAAAAAAACATTTTTTCTTCCTATATTTTTTCAACAAAAGTGCACGAAAAAGCTATTTTTTTTAAACAAATTTTAACAAAATTTATTTGGCGGCCTCTTAGCTATATTATTCCCATATAAAGGTAAGCCGTATTACAAAGTCTGAATTAGCTGTTAACCAAAAACTGATGGTACCTTTTTTAGATGCCCCACTGATTTTCAGAAACTTTGGGGGCCCATAAAAAAAAATCGGTCACCAAAATGGACAAACTGAGTATAGGGTTTTACTACCCTTTGGTAGTAGAGTCGAACCTATATACTCATGATCTTGTGTTTTTCCAAAAGTCTTCATTTGTTGCATAGTGTTATTAGCCGTTATCTTAAATAAATCACGTTAAAAACTGACAGATGGCATAAATGAAATCAAAATAATTTAATTCTATTAATTTTTATCATTTTTATACATACACATTGAATATTTGAGAAGAAAAACCCTCTATCTATTATAAAGTCCCCAAAATTTTAAAAACCAATAATATGTGAGATTCAGTAGTTGCGTTAAAATAATAATTGTAGCATACCGAATTTTAATAACTCAAGTAATACGCGATAAAAACAGTTTTTTGGCTTCCCTGAAAAGTTGAGTTTTTTAAGATAGAGAGTTTGGAATATAGGCCCGATATATGGAATTATAAAAATAAACCTATTTCAATAAGAAAACATTATTATTTTTGTATAAAACTTTGGATACGGTAATTTTACCTAAAAAACGGTAATTTTTAGGGCTGTACGGTAATCGAAATTAAAAAGTTAACATCACTGAGTCACTTAGACAGCTACGAATGCACACAGTAAGCGGATGTATTGTTTTTTTCAAATTTTTTTTTTAAATTTTTGTTCATGATCACTGAAAGAAATATTTTGATTGTTTAATATATTTAGAACTTTAATCATTGAAGTGCTGTCTAGTTTTTCACATCAATTTACTTTTGTGAACAATTTTTTTCAGATTTTAAATGATTTTAATCAAAACAACATATTAAAATACTTTTCTTTCAAAAAAATTAGTTTTCACAACAATTTATGATAAAAATTAAACAATTCTAACAAAATATATTTTTATTGCAGCCGGGGAGAAGATATCTGAAAACATACACATTGTTGCGAATGATCCCTCTTTAGCATTTTTTCGAATTCAAGAGCACGTAAGAAAAGTCATTCAGCCAATTTTAGACAAACGAATAGAGGTTATTATGCTTCAAAAAAACTTACAAGGACATTGTTTTGATATGGAATATGCTGTAAGGTAAGTGAGAAATGATTTGTGAATATTTAATGTATGTGCAAAAACAGCGTTGCCGCTTTGGCCCAATTGGACCAAAATTGGTAGTTTAAACATGATACAAAAATACAAGGTAGTTCCACTTTCTCTTTTTGTCGCCACATTAACGTTGTGACGTTTATTGGAATTATGAAATATCGTGCTACCGTATTCATTTATAAAATCCCATTTTTTGTTTATTTAAAAATAAAAAAATAAAACAGAAACAAAAAATTTAAACTAAAGAAATTAGTTTTTTGAATAATTTTTAAATTAAAAAGAAAAAACTATTTGTGCCATTGGAAAGGAAAATATCCCTTACACACACTCCAATATAGAAAAAAACACAAAAAGCTACGGATGGCAAAAATCCGATCCAAATTGTGTAAGATTTTGAATTTTTTGTTTTGCAACTAATAAACAATAGTCTTTCTTTATCAAGATGGACATTAGAGTGACAATCAGTTGTATGGAAAAAAATGTTTGTTAAAATTTTGAAGAGTGCCGGGTGGAATATTGTGACACTAGGCCTAAAAATTAAATTCTGAAATTTGAGCCAAATCGGACAATGATTTCTGGACGCGCACCGAGGTCAAAGTTCAGATATATGTAAAATTTTACTATTTATATGGAATAAATAGGTGAAACTTTCTGCATTGTTTTCTGGAAATATGTATTTATTTATTTAATTTATTATAATTAAAATTACAACAAATCTTAAAGCTAAAGCACTAGCAACCATGATAAAAATATAGAAGGTAGTTTCAATCAAAATTTTTTTTAAAATAAGGTTTTTCGAAGTTTCCTTTTTTGTGAGCATTATAAAAAGCGTTGCCACATTTCAAAAAATGATTATGATTTTCGAGAATTTTTTTACAAAGAATGTGTAATTTAATTTGTTATTTAAATAAAAATGTATTATGTTGTGTTGGGAGTTATTGATTCAATTCCTAACGTTCGATTATCTATTAAAACACGTTGAATATTTTTATATGTATGCATTTTCTTAATTTTTTTATTACTATGTAAATATTTTATATCTTTTAAATGGAGGTTTAATTATAAGAGACAAGTAGCACACGGAAGAATGTATTTTCAAGATCTAGCCGAGCACTTTCAGAAAATATAAAAAGTCTTTGAAATCGGATGGAAAACAAAAAATGGCACGCGTTTAACAAATTTACATGTCGAAGGTGCCCTGCTTTGGGTCCCATAGCGCCGCCATTGAAGTATTTGTGGGGTTCATTTTCAAATCTTAAACTCGAATATTCCTTGGGTACGCCGCACAGTGGTATGAGAATAAAAAAGAGGGAAATAAATATTTAACTTCTAAACCCTTACGCCGATTTGAATGAAATATCACATGCGCAAAGAGGAAGTGTAGTCGAGTTTAAGTTTTGAATTTGGACCTCATGACCTCACCAGGAGCGGGACCTGGGGTTCCCAAAGTAGGACACCTCGGGTATGTTCAATTTTAAAAAGGATCCTATTTCTTCGTTTGTTTTCCGATTTAAAAAAAATTACACTTACAGAATCTCCTCGTCTAGCACTACATAAAACCTCGTCGTAGCTATCAATTATCTCTTATAGCTTAGGAGATATTCGCATTTAAAAATTAAATTTTCAACATTTTTACCCACCCTACACCAGTTTTTTGGTGACCGCGGTTCCAAATATTCTCCGATTTTATATATTTTTATAGGATTAACAATAGATCTATATATCAAATAAAGAAAGAAGTGTTTAAAAATCATGACTGAGTCCAAAGTTACATGCATTTGAATATAAAAAAATTAAAACAGGCGATTTTTCGTATTTTTTTGGGAAAAAAGTACTTTTATTCTTTTTAAGTTATCTAAAAAATTTCTAAGAGGATGTATAATGAATTTGTACTTTTTGAAAAGCTAACTTTACGCCAAATATTTTAAATGAAAAAAAAACATTTATAATTTTTGATACCGACGGGATCAGGTCCATTCAAAAAATGCATATTTTTTATGTAAAATTAAACTTTAGGGCAAAAATATAGTAACCTATTTTAGATGGCCCAATAAGTTCTTAATTATTTTGTAAAGGTATCGGAACCCTTTACAAAATAATTAAGAACCCCGCCCCTGGTATAAATATTATAGCCAAAAAACGAAAAAATCCCATTTTTGGGATTTTTCAAGATTTTTTTGGGAATTGGGGGATACTTGATAACACAAAATTTGTTTTTATTTTTCCATTTTAAATAGAAAAATCTACATAACTGTGAAATTTCATTAAAAAATATTCATAAATAAAAATGTTATTTCAATTTGAAAAATTTGTATCTATGCAAAATTCAATAAAACGCATTTTTTGTCATATTTTTCAAAAAAGTATTCCATGAATTTTTTAATTGTGTAAAGTTATATACATTTTTGAATTTACCTGTTATTTACATTCATAAAAATGTTGTTATGTAGGCAACATGCTTTTTTATGAATTTCTATGTTAAGTAAATTCTCAGCGAGTTGTTTAGTTTTCCCTAATTTATTTGACACGTAAAAAACATAAGATTAAAGATTGAAAAAGTTGAAGTAATTCAGATTTAAAAATACTACTATTGTTACCTATCCCTCTGGTAACAATAGTAGTATTTTTAAATCTGAAATAACAAATAAAATTTTATTGGCTAGCAATGGAATTTTTACTACGCAAGTTTCTAGCAGTTTAAAAGAATTAATAATATTATTGAATTTGATACCTTTTTTAATTAAAATTGCAGTACCACCACCTGCTTTACTATTTGGTCTGTCTTTACGAATCATACAGTAATTCTTGAAGTTTAGTTTATGTCTAATGTTAAGTTTTGTTTCGTTAATTAACACTAGGTCTGGGTTATAGTTATTTATAAAATTATTTAAGTCGTATCTTCTACTTAATTTTATTAAGGAGTTAACATTTATGTGGATTATATTTAAATTTTTTACAATTGTTTCTGCCATTTTTATTATTTAAGCTTCTAAAATTTAAAAAATTGTATCTATTCTAGATACTTGTAGTTGCAATTGTTTATTTAAATTTATAATTTGGTTGGATAAATTTAGCATGGAGTGATTTAGCTGTTCCAAAACATTTTGAATATAATTGGTGTTGTTATTGTTTATCAAATTGTTATTTTTAACCACATTAGCAAAACTCGTATCAGCATTTACACGATTTGATGTATTATTTGTACGCATTTGTGATTTTTTGAACGCAGCTTTTGTTGTAGTTCCTTATATCTTTCACAGCCTTTATATGATGCTGGCTGGCCGTATTTTTTGCATAGCATACAAAACAATTTTTCTTTTTCATTTTCAGGAATCGTTTGCAGGGTACATTTTCCAATATCATGCATTTCGTTGCATTTAACGCATCTATGTGGTAGGAAATCATTAGATGCACTATGAAAAAAACCTTGACACTTTCTGCACTGCGGAATTTCAGGGTTTCTTAAGGTTTCCCAGTGTACACACCGATAAAGAATACATTTAATTGTTTTGAGTACATTAACTTTGCTTTCTTTGCTTATTTGAACCAAATAAATTGGAAGTACATATCCTTCGGAGGTTGATTTTTTTGTTGCAAAAGGACTAACTTTTAGTAAGTAAGTCTTAGTAAAGAATTTAGTTTTACTTTTTTCCAGATAAGCTTTAACTCTAACATAATCATCCATAGTTAACATAAACAGAGATATTTTTTTATTTTTATATTCTTTTATTTTAAATTTATTTATTTTTAGACCATCTCTAACAAATTTGATTAATTCATTGGGTTCCACATCAAAAATATTTAGAGGTTGGATTTTAATGTTTTTGTTTTGATTTTTTGGTACATCGTTTATTGTGTTTTCTTTATTAATGTTACTTGCATTATTTTTAGTATTGTTTGAGTTGGCATGTGAAGATGTTGTTGGTTTTTCGTGGTCTTGCACATGCTTTTCAAATAACTTTAAACATTCTTGATCGCAATTTTTGTCATTATCAAGAATTGCCCAGTAATTGTTTTTCTGTTGTTTAGATATTGTTTCACTTTGCATTTTGCTTTTTATTTTTCTCATATTTTCTGTTTTTTCAATTATGTCTATAGTAAGATTATTTATTTTTAGCATAGTCAATACTTGATTCTAAGTTTTGAGCATTATGCATACTCATAACTTGTGTTTTTTTTTAAGAGTCTCTTTCTCTTGCAAATTTGTTTAAACAAGAAGAAATTTATGTATAAAAAATAAACACACAACACTATGTATGCGATAAAACATAAACAAAAGTACATAAACAAAAATCGATCTCCGCTAAACGACCTTCTGCAATGACCGTCACGATCGAACTCTCATGAGAGAGAGTTCTCCTTTTGCAGATATTATCATCTTATCAGCAAACCATTAGTTTTCTTCTTACTTACTTTCGTTCAATTATCCGCTGAGGTGGGATTTTTTGCACATGGCGTAGGATTTTCCATCGACAATAGGAGACCTTTGAGTAGCTTGTTCTGCGATTTCACAGCTTAATTTGGTATCGCTGCAGCCCAAGACATCATCTGTCCGTCTGTTTGTTGAAATCAATTTTCTGAAGACCCCAGATATCTCCGGGATCCAAATCTTCAATAATTCTGTCAGACATGCTTTCAGGAAGTTTCCTATAAATACGAGACAACCTCTGAAAATTTCATAAAAAAAGACAATTTATTGCATGCTTTGACAAAAAAGCCACAAAACGTATGTTTGGATGTGTGTTGGTTTCATTGCTTTGCGTATTTTGTTTTTTTTGGTGTTTTGTTTCGTTTGGCGTTGTTGTTGCTTGTTATACAACAAAACGTATGTTTGGATGTGTGTTGGTTTTATTGCTTTGCGTATTTTGTTTTTTGGTGTTTTGTTTCCTAATATATTTCACAGTCTTTTTTTTATTTTATTTTATTTATTTATTTCAGTACAGGTAAGACTATAAGTCTCTTAAGGTACCTCAAGCATGTTTTTTTAAAGTGATGAATTGAAAGATTAACATATGTAACTTAAGTCTAATTAGATAACAAACATACAAAAAAAATAGAAAATGATACAAAATTTTAATTTTTAATTAATTAATTACTAACATGTTTTTAATTAATTACTAAAATGTTTTATAACAGCCATTTTAAAAGACAATTCATTAGGTAATCTATCCACAATTTCACAGCACTTACAAAGAACATTCTTAATTACTAATGTTTTATAACAGCCATTTTAAAAGACAATTCACGACGATGGGATTTGATTTGGTAATCTATTCAACAATTTCACAGCACTTACAAAGAACATTCTTGATAATGATAAGTAGTTGTAGTCAGGTATATTTAGGTTGGATGTACGGCTACATCTAGAAAAGGTTAATTTGGAGTATAAATAATCCGTTTCTCTTGTATTAATGATTTTATGTAAAAATACTAAATTATGAATTTTTAAATATGTTGTTAAATTACTCCCCAAAATGCGTATAGAAAACTGAGATATCATATTTCCTTTTCTTAAATACATATCTTGCACAATTGTTAATTATCATTTGTAATTTATGTAGCGATATCATATCAAGTTCACCAAAAACGATGGATCCATATGTCATGATAGGAATTATTAAAGTTTTTACCAATTTATGTTTTATGTCACTCAATTATAGTCAGCCGTGTTCCAAAGTTTGCGAAGAACGAAGTACATTTTTGAAATAGTTTGATTAATGTGATCCTTTCAGTTTAATGCGGAATTGATAACAAAACCGAGATTTTTTACAACTTTTGTATATTTTACTACTTCATTCTGCATAACAATGTCTGGTAAGATATCATATGTAATATTACCTGCATGAATAACAAGAGCTTGTGTTTTGGAGGCATTAATTTTGAGGTTATTGTTGAAAGCCCAGAAACAGATTTCACGTAAATCTTCATTTAGAGGAAATACTAGATCTTCCACAAGTCCAATAGGACGAGATAAATATATTTGGACATCATCGGCATATAGATGGATTTTAGAGCTATTACAACAGCAAACAATATCATTAATGAATAGACTAAAAAGTAAAGGTCCAAGAATTGATCCCTGTGGTACACCAGATAAAACAGGCTTAATGGAGGAGAAGGCCATCTTTGAGTTAACTCTTTCGATCACCCTTATCGAATGCAGGTCAAATGTCTTCTAAGACCTTAAGCATTGCTGTACAACAGCTCCTTCCAGCACGATAACCCGACTGAGTATTATTTAGAAGATTTTTTTGTGTTAAATGATTTTCAATCAGATTGTAAATCAGGCGTTCAAATGATTTAGAGATAGATGAAATAATGCTTATTGGTCGATAATCTGCCGGTACAGTAGGTTGATTTTTCTTTCAAACAGGAATAACATTGCCAATCTTCCAGTAAGTTGGAAAGTTAGATGTGGTATTTATATGGTTAAATATATGTGTTATAGTTGGTAACACAAAAGGAAGTATCAGTTTAATAAACTTAATGTTAATTCCATCATAACCAAGTGCCGTTGATTTAATAGCCATAATTGATTTTCCTACTTCAACAGTAAAATATTTAACATTGAAAAAGTCACCATGGTACAAGTTGCTATGGTTAATAAGAAAGGAGTATCTATCACTTCTGACACATGATTTTAGGTAAAAGTCATTCATGATTTCAGGGTCAATATCGCATTCAATTTTTATCTTTTTGACACCAATATGTCCAAGATTTTTCCACAAGTCTTTTGCCGAAATGTTAGTGTCAAGTTTAGTTTCATACACTTTGTAACTACATGCACTTTATTTCTCTTTATTTATAGTTGCCTATTGAAAATTGTATTTTTTCTCTCTCTCTGCAAATCACAACCATCGAAAACTTTTTTGGCAACTGTCATTTGTTTCATATCTGTAATAATATGTTGTGCAAACTATAACTATAAATTTTGTATGTACATTTTAGAGAACAAAAATAGTTTTTAAATAGCTTTGTAATTAATTACAGTATATATCGATCAACATATTATCGACATTTTGTTTTATCTACATGCCAAAGCAGTAACTAAAATATTTATGAGTTGTGAATAAGATCTACAACTATCTGTGAACTATTTTTTAGTTTCTGTTTTACTAGTTCCGACTTTAGCTATGATTTCTGAATATGCGCCAATATAACTAAACTTAATTTGACTTTAATTAAAAATTAGAATATGAAAAATTATATAAAATAAGTTTTACTAATTAATTGAAATACATACTTACCTTTTAAAAACATTCACTAGTTATTACACTAATTCTATATTTTTGAGAAAAAACTTTATTTGCGGCACACTTTTAAAACCTTTTACAATTTTATAAATATAATTTAAATGATGATACTGCTATTCTAAGCAATGTACACACATTACATTTACATTGCGTAGAGAATCATGCTTCCCTATTCATATCAATAACCAAACAATAATTCAACAATCGGAAGTGAAATACCTCGGAATACATCTCGATCGTCGCCTTACATGGAAAAGTCATATAGATGCAAAGTTGACTCAAATGAAATTGAAATCAATTCAAATTAATTGGCTTATTGGCAGAAACTCCACGCTTAGTTTAGATTGTAAACTTCTACTTTATAACATGATCATAAAACCGATATGGTGTTATGGCATACAGTTATGGGGCACGGCCTCAGCGTCAAATGTAGAAAAGATCCAAAGACGCCAAACAAGTTTCTAAGAATGATCACAGATCTAAACGTGCCCATTGTAAAAACTGAAATCTCGAAAAATGTACAAAAATATTTAAAAAAACTTGAAGTTCACCCAAACCCTCTGGCCCGCAACATATTAGATAACCGTGGCCACACTCGATTAAGAAGGAGGGACACAGCAGACCTAATCTAGAAGGAAGAATGCCAATTTAACCAAAACAACAATTTTTTCGTCCGGCACTGGCTGGACTAATTAAATAATAATATTAGATATAAGATTTGAACCACTTATTGTTAGTTCATTAAATAATGAAGATACCATAAATAAAAGATGAAAAAAAATGTAACACTTGTCACACGCAGTGACAAGGAATTATTGAAATAAATAATCGGAACTTTATGTATATTAAAGTTAAAATATTCACCCTTATCGTAGTTGGCGTTTTTGTGTCGTTTATTGAGCGTTTTTATAAATTTTTATCGTGGTTGGCGAAAATGCCAGTAAATACGACTCTGTATACAAATCTATTACAAACTACCCGTTAAAACGGTATCGTGTTTGTCGTATTTGCCTGTCGAAACAGAAAAAAACTGTCGTTAGAAAATTTACTCACGACAAGAGTAGAAACAAGTAATACATTTTACATACAATTTTTCAAACGTTTTAGGTTAAAAATTTCGACGAAAGCACAATATTTTAAGTTGGTTAAAATAATGGAAAAGAAAACGTATTTGGCTAGATAAATAAAGGTTTAAATAAAATAAACATAAAAAAGAGTGTAATGAAATCCCAGACGACCTAAATTATATTGGGCCACCATTCCGTACAGGTGAGGGTTGGTTGAAGGTATGGGCGGACTTCAAATTTAAATTAAAATAAAAAAAACTGGCGCACAAGGTCGAAAGTCATGCAACAGGTAGTGGAAATTTGAAACATTTTATATTATCACCATTAGAAGAGGCTGCAGTAAATTTATTGGATATGCACACTAGGGTATTCAATTAATCGGGTTTCTGGTTTAATCGGTTAATCGAGCAAATAATTAATCGAGGTTTAGATTTAATCGGTTAATAATCGGTTAATTTAAAATTATTCGATTAACCGAATAATTTATATTTTCATTTCAAATTGAAAATACAACAACGAAGTTTGTATACAAAAACATAAAAAAATTGCAAATAAGGTATTTGAGATCATTTTTGTAAACATATCGCCTATTTGCTGCAACAACATCATTACTCAAAATCCCTGAACTGAGTAATACAAAATATGCGCTGTTTTAAAATCTTTCATATAGTTTTATCAGTTTTCAAAAAAATAAATTATTTTTTGTGTGAGGGTGTTTTTTTGTTGTAAACATTGTAAAAATTCATGTTTTCTCGTATATTTGATAAGTAAAAATTTGGGTTTAATACAGGTTAGAAAGATATTAAAATCTCCTATTTAAATTTCTGAAATCGCATGACTTGTTGAAAATTTATTTAAGAAATAGTAAAATGTCATAAAATATTCAAAGATGTTTTTCTCGAAACGATTTTTTTTGAATTATGACGTTGTTGCAGCAATTGAGCGTTGTGTGAGTTTTTTATAGTTTTAGTGAGATCTTCTGAAATAATCTTTTATAAAAAGAATATAATTTAAACGATTTTTTTCTTTAGATTTAATAAAACTTTTCTTGGAAAAAATTCTCTCGCTGATTGTATATTTTGGAGAAATCAAGAATATTCCTTTTTGGATTGTTTTAGATATTGATTAATTTAATAGTTTCGTTCAGTTATGATAAAAGACTCATTTCAAAAAAAAGTTTCGTCTATACATGTAAATACAAACAAAGTTTCAAATACATGTAAATTCAATATGTCAGTTGTTATACATACTCACTAAACATGTTTATTGGATGTTCAAAAAATATCTAATTTTAATTTGAAATTTGTATTTGAATTGAAATGGAAAAATAAATACAAAAAAAAGGAATTTCGGTTAATCGACACAAATTAATCGGTTTATTTGTTATTTGAAAATCGGCAATTTCAAATTATTCGAACAGTAAACCGTCCAAAATTAATCGGTTAACCGATTAACGGTTATTACACACAAAGAACCTTTCGGTTTTAAGCGACCGTTATGTGTTTCTCCAAAGCAAAATATCTCGGTTATACAAATGTTCGATATTATTTTAATCGAAGAAAACGATGAAACTGCTGCTAAAAGGCCTAATGCACACTATTATACAACACAAAGAACCTTTCGGTTTTAAGCGACCGTTATGTGTTTCTCCAAAGCAAAATATCTCGGTTATACAAATGTTCGATATTATTTTAATCGAAGAAAACGATGAAACTGCTGCTAAAAGGCGTAAAAAGTATTCTCCTTTTGCAGATATTATCATCTTATCAGCAAACCATTAGTTTTCTTCTTACTTACTTTCGTTCAATTATCCGCTGAGGTGGGATTTTTTGCACATGGCGTAGGATTTTCCATCGACAATACCTTTGTGTAGCTTGTTCTGCGATTTCACAGCTTACTTTGGTATCGCTGCAGCCCAAGACATCATCTGTCTGTCTGTTTGTTGAAATCAATTTTCTGAAGACCCCAGATATCTCCGGGATCCAAATCTTCAATAATTCTGTCAGACATGCTTTCGGGAAGTTTCCTATAAATACGAGACAACCTCTGAAAATTTCATCAAAAAAAGACAATTTATTGCATGCTTTGACAAAAAAGCAACAAAACGTATGTTTGGATGTGTGTTGGTTTTATTGCTTTGCGTATTTTGTTTTTTGGTGTTTTGTTTCCTAATATATTTCACAGTCTTTTTTTTATTTTATTTATTTATTTCAGTTCAGGTAAGACTATAAGTCTCTTAAGGTACCTCAAGCATGTTTTTTTTAACGTGATGAATTGAAAGATTAACATATGTAACTTAAGTCTAATTAGATAACAAACATACAAAAAAAATAGAAAATGATACAAAATTTTAATTTTTAATTAATTAATTACTAACATGTTTTTAATTAATTACTAAAATGTTTTATAACAGCCATTTTAAAAGACAATTCATTAGGTAATCTATCCACAATTTCACAGCACTTACAAAGAACATTCTTAATTACTAATGTTTTATAACAGCCATTTTAAAAGACAATTCACGACGATGGGATTTGATTTGGTAATCTATTCCACAATTTCACAGCACTTACAAAGAACATTCTTGATAATGATAAGTAGTTGTAGTCAGGTATATTTAGGTTGGATGTACGGCTACATCTAGAAAAGGTTAATTTGGAGTATAAATAATCCGTTTCTCTTGTATTAATGATTTTATGTAAAAATACTAAATTATGAATTTTTAAATATGTTGTTAAATTACTCCCCAAAATGCGTATAGAAAACTGAGATATCATATTTCCTTTTCTTAAATACATATCTGAAATCTCGAAAAATCTCGATATCATATTTCCTTTTCTTAAATACATATCTTGCACAATTGTTAATTACACTAGTTTACAAGGTTTTTGCTCATGAATTGAAACATATGGGGATTTGTGTATTTAGGTCTTCTAAATTCGGAAAAAATGTTAAAAAAAAATCCTGGACGTCAAACTTTTGAGATATTTATTAAAAACGAAACATATAAAAATGTACTTTAAATTAGGACAAAAAAATTAAAAGTGAAGTGTTTTAGTCCTCTTTTTATAATTGTTTTCATTTGTCTCCCTCACGACACTCCAACAGTAGTCTCCTAGCATATTCTGATCCCAAAAACCTTGATAATTCCTCTCGAAAAACTTCAAATCTTTATGGAAACGCTCTCCATGTTCGTCACTCATGTGTCCGGGGTTTTCCGGGAAAAATCCAAATGAGAATGTTAAAGTGAATTTTGAGCGATATATTTACACCCATCAGTTCAAAATTATGTAATAAATTCGCAACAATATCTCTGTAATTTTGACTTTTCTTATTCCCCAAAAATTCTTAAACAAAAAGTTTAAAAGAATTCCATGCTGCATTTTCAACATCGATTAATAGACACTCAAATTTGGTATCAACCAAAATTTTTCATATTTGAGGACCCGCAAATATCCCTTATTTTAGTTTAGCCTCAGAAAGACTCGGGAACACGCTGTATAAATATTGAAATGCTGGTTTTGTCTTATCTAAAGCTTTTACGAAATTTTTTAATATAAATAAGCATTTTGCAGTGTTAATGTTATAGGAAAACCTCGATTTGACTGAATAATTTTTCCGCAAATAAAACAAAAATAGTCTGGGTTTATTTTACAGTTTCTAGAAGACATTTTAAAACAGTTTTTACTTTAGGGTTTTGTATTTAATAGCGATTTATTAACGTTTATCTACAGGAACGATGTACTTTTATACAGTATTTATTTTTTCCGCGTTATTTTTTTTTGGAATGTGTCAAAAGAATACAACTCTGAAAGTATCTAGTAGCTTCGCCAGAGTATTGAGTACCCAAAAACTATATAAATATTTAATTACTACAATTCGGTACACTACAGTATGCATTAGTAGTACTCAGGGCAGGTGAAAAATAAAAACCCATATATCTCAAAATGTTGACGTATAGGTGGGAAACAAAAAATGGTCAATTAACTAGCGTTCCTAGCTCTTCTCAAAAATACAAGTTTCATTCCATGAGCAAACAAAAATGTTTGATTTGTAAACTATGTATTTGTAATTTATGTATCGATATCATATCAAGTTCACCAAAAACGATGGATCGATATGTCATGATAGGAATTATTAAAGTTTTTACCAATTTATGTTTTATGTCACTCAATTATAGTCAGCCGTGTTCCAAAGTTTGCGAAGAACGAAGTACATTTTGAAATAGTTTGATTAATGTGATCCTTACAGTTTAATGCGGAATTGATAACAAATCCGAGATTTTTTACAACTTTTGTATATTTTACTACTTCATTCTGCATAACAATGTCTGGTAAGATATCATATGTAATATTACCTGCATGAATAACAAGAGCTTGTGTTTTGGAGGCGTTAATTTTGAGGTTATTGTTGAAAGCTCAGAAACAGATTTCACGTAAATCTTCATTTAGACGAAATACTAGATCTTCCACAAGTCCAATAGGACGAGATAAGTATATTTGGACATCATCGGCATATAGATGGATTTTAGAGCTATTACAACAGCAAACAATATCATTAATGAATAGACTAAAAAGTAAAGGTCCAAGAATTGATCCCTGTGGTACACCAGATAAAACAGGATTAATGGAGGAGAAGGCCATCTTTGAGTTAACTCCTTGTTGGCGACTCAATAGATATGATGTGATAAGATTAACCGCAAATTTATTAAAACCAAAGTATTTTTCAAGTTTTTGCAGTAAAACTTTGTGATTAACTGTATCAAACGCTTTAGAAAAATCGATTAGAACCACAATATTGAGATCACCCTTATCGAATGCAGGTCAAATGTCTTCTAAGACCTTAAGCATTGCTGTACAACAGCTCTTTCCAGCACGATAACCCGACTGAGTATTATTTAGAAGATTTTTTTGTGTTAAATGATTTTCAATCAGATTGTAAATCAGGCGTTCAAATGATTTAGAGATAGACGAAATAATGCTTATTGGTCGATAATCTGCCGTTACAGTAGGTTGATTTTTCTTTCCAACAGGAATAACATTGCCAATCTTCCAGTAAGTTGGAAAGTTAGATGTGGTATTTATATGGTTAAATATATGTGTTATAGTTGGTAACACAAAAGGAAGTATCATTTTAATAAACTTAATGTTAATTCCATCATAACCAAGTGCCGTTGATTTAATAGCCATAATTGATTTTCCTACTTCAACAGTAAAATATTTAACATTGAAAAAGTCACCATGGTACAAGTTGCTATGGTTAATAAGAAGGAGTATCTATCACTTCTGACACATTATTTTAGGAAAAAGTCATTCATGATTTCAGGGTCAATATCGCATTCAATTTTTATCTTTTTGACACCAATATGTCCAAGATTTTTCCACAAGTCTTTTGCCGAAATGTTAGTGTCAAGTTTAGTTTGGTAATATAAGCGTTTCATACACTTTGTAACTACATGCACTTTATTTCTCTTTATTTATAGTTGCCTATTGAAAATTGTATTTTTTCTCTCTCTCTGCAAATCACAACCATTGAAAACTTTTTTGGCAACTGTCATTTGTTTCATATCTGTAATAATATGTGGTGCAAACTATAACTATTAACTTTGTATGTACATTTTAGAGAACAAAAATAGTTTTTTAATAGCTTTGTAATTAATTACAGTATATATCGATCAACATATTATCGACATTTTGTTTTATCTACATGCCAAAGCAGTAACTAAAATATTTATGAATTGTGAATAAGATCTACAACTATCTGTGAACTATTTTTTAGTTTCTGTTTTACTAGTTCCGACTTTAGCTATGATTTCTGAATATGCGCCAATATAACTAAACTTAATTTGACTTTAATTAAAAATTAGAATATGAAAAATTATATAAAATAAGTTTTACTAATTAATTGAAATACATATTTACCTTTTAAAAACATTCACTAGTTATTACACTAATTCTATATTTTTGAGAAAAAACTGTATTTGCGGCACACTTTTAAAACCTTTTACAATTTTATAAATAGAATTTAAATGATGATACTGCTATTCTAAGCATTCATGAAAACCCTCAAGAAGCGTCTCGTTACTTACAAAACCACATATTTGAATTAGAAAAATGGTTAAAACAATGGAAAATTAAAGTCAATGAGCAAAAATGTACACACATTACATTTACATTGCGTAGAGAATCATGCTTCCCTATTCATATCAATAACCAAACAATAATTCAACAATCGGAAGTGAAATACCTCGGAATACATCTCGATCGTCGCCTTACATGGAAAAGTCATATAGATGCAAAGTTGACTCAAATGAAATTGAAATCAATTCAAATTAATTGGCTTATTGGCAGAAACTCCACGCTTAGTTTAGATTGTAAACTTCTACTTTATAACATGATCATAAAACCGATATGGTGTTATGGCATACAGTTATGGGGCACGGCCTCAGCGTCAAATGTAGAAAATATCCAAAGACGCCAAAACAAGTTTCTAAGAATGATCACAGTTGCCCCCTGGTATATCAAAAACGCGAATATACACAAAGATCTAAACGTGCCCATTGTAAAAACTGAAATCTCGAAAAATGTACAAAAATATTTAAAAAAAACTTGAAGTTCACCCAAACCCGCTGGCCCGCAACATATTAGATAACCGTGGCCACACTCGATTAAGAAGGAGGGACACAGCAGGCCTAATCTAGAAGGAAGAATGCCAATTTAACCAAAACAACAATTTTTTCGTCCGACACTGGCTGGACTAATTAAATAATAATATTAGATATAAGATTTGAACCACTTATTGTTAGTTCATTAAATAATGAAGATACAATAAATAAAAGATGAAAAAAAATGTAACACTTGTCACACGCAGTGACAAGGAATTATTGAAATAAATAATCGGAACTTTATGTATATTAAAGTTAAAATATTCACCCTTATCGTAGTTGGCGTTTTTGTGTCGTTTATTGAGCGTTTTTATAAAATTTGATCGTGGTTGGCGAAAATGCCAGTAAATACGACTCTGTATACAAATCTATTACAAACTACCCGTTAAAACGGTATTGTGTTTGTCGTATTTGCCTGTCGAAACAGAAAAAAACTGTCGTTAGAAAATTTACTCACGACAAGAGTAAATTTTTTTTCAGATGATTTTCAAACGTTTTAGGTTAAAAATTTCGACGAAAGCACAATATTTTAAGTTGGTTAAAATAATGGAAAAGAAAACGTATTTGGCTAGATAAATAAAGGTTTAAATAAAATAAACATAAAAAAGAGTGTAATGAAATCCCAGACGACCTAAATTGTATTGGGCCACCATTCCGTACAGGTGAGGGTTGGTTGAAGGTATGGGCGGACTTAAAATTTAAATTAAAATAAAAAAAATGGCGCACAAGGTCGAAAGTCATGCAACAGGTAGTGGAAACATTTTATATTATCACCATTAGAAGAGGCTGCAGTAAATTTATTGGATATGCACACTATTATACAACACAAAGAACCTTTCGGTTTTAAGCGACCGTTATGTGTTTCTCCAAAGTAAAATATCTCGGTTATACAAATGTTCGATATTATTTTAATCGAAGAAAACGATGAAACTGCTGCTAAAAGGCGCTTTTATCCATCTTCTTCTAAAGATGAATAAAAGCGCACACTCAACATATTTATTTAAAAAATAAATTAATTTTTATTTATGCCGCATTAATAAAATTTAAATGAATTTTTGTAAACAGCTGTGATTTTTGACAGTTATAAGAGGCCGCTTCAGAATCAAATAAAATTAGGTAATCTGTTACAATATGATTTTTTTACTTTGCTGGCGTAGTCGAAAATTTTTCACGATACAATTGAATTTTAAATACGCCTACAAATACGACAGTCGTCTAAATACGCCTACGCCAACCACGATAAGGGTGATTGTTTTTATTGAATTAGTTTCATTTTAGAAAATTTAAATATCATAGATTGAAATCACACGTCTGTCTCGTTTTAAGTTTAGTTAACGACTCCTTTTACTTATGTCCCGAATATAAAAAGAGATTCGATAAATGTGCAGAGTTGCCTTGAGACACAGGGTGACAGTTCGGCCTATTCTGACATCAAATCGACCTCGATTTGGCTGGTAGCATCATCGGGGGTTTAATCAAGCGTTGGACAACTACTACACCACGGTTTAATTTTGTAGGCTGCATACACGGATGAAAACTTTCGGCTGGTAATTTGAATACCAGGGACATCCTCAATCAAATAACGGTCGTTACCCAAAACTTTGGCAATGATGTACGAACAACGAAATTTCGGCTCTTACTTTCTAGAGTCCCATTCATTTTCGATAACAACTACATCATTTTCAGAATACAGTTTCGGTACAGCATGGTGAGCATTAAAACGTCTTTCCCACTTTTCTCGTTCCTTCTGAATGTTTTCAACGGCCATACTCCTCTTATCGGTCATGGGAAGATCGTTTCCTTCAATATCCTCATGAATGGCGGCTACTAAGTGGTTGTGAACAATATCGCGTAGTTTGAAATCAAATACTAGTTCATTTGGCGTAAAGCCAGAGGTTGCGTTTCGTTGGAAGTTTACGGCCCATTGGAGCTTTCGTAATGAATGATCCCAATCTTTCGGATTCTCAACGGTTGTCCTGATAGAGGACAGGATAGTCTGGTTAGCCCGTTCAACCTGCCCGTTAGCCCTCGGAGTACGGACTGTGGTCTTAACATGTTTTATTGAGTTATGGATACAAAAATCCTCAAAAGATTTGGATGTAAAGGCAGTTCCTCTATCGCTAATAATACATTTTGGAAGACCAAAATATGACGTTATCTTGTTCAGGGCGTTAATTACGGGAGTGGTCTTTGTATTGCGTATGGCCTTTACCACTAAATATTTACTAAACGAGTCCGATATTGCAAGAACATAACTTTGTCCTCTTTGAATGGACCCAAGTGGTCGATGTCGACGGTTTGAAACGGTGAAACGGTTCAACTTCACCAAAATGTAAACGGGCTTCGGACTTACCACTTCGGGATTTGTTATAGCAGCAGGTTATACAACTAGCGATGTAATCTTTGGTTTACTTTCCCATCTTAGGGAACCAAAATGTTCGTCGTATTCGTTGAATTGTTTTTTTTCAAACCAAAATGACCCATATCATCATGTAATTATTTTACAATTCTCCATCGAATATCCTTTGGTACGACTAACTTTAACCCATCATCATCCTTGTGGTAAAGTCTAAAATTACGAAGACAGTAATCGATTCTAATTTGTCCTTCTTCGGATTTACGTTCTCCCCTCAAGATGGTAATAATGTTAAGTAGATTTTCATCCTTGAGTTGCATAGATACTACCCAATCATCAACCTCGGCAGTAACCTTCATTATGAAAGCGGCTGGTTCGATTTCATTTGGCGGGTTATCGGGGGCTCTGCTCAATGCATCCACGTGAGCCACACGGGTATCTTCACGATGAATCAGCGTAAAATCATATTCTTGTAGTCGCATCCACCAACGTGCGATTTTTGGTCTAAGCTCCTTGTTGGCCTTCATTTTAGCAGCTGCACTACAATCCGTTAGCAAACGGAATGCCCTACCCAATAGGTAAATTCTAAAGCTCATAGCTATGATAACGGCTTTAAGCGTCGGTACAGTGTCTACTGTTGTAAAATACGGGTTTCCACTCATTACCATCGGTTGATTGTAACAAAATACCAGCAAGACCCAAACTACTGGCATCAGTGTAAACTTCATGTTGAGCACCACTATTATATAGTGCTAAATCTGGTTGCTGGGTAAGAGTTTCGAGTAGTTTCTCAAAAGCGTGTTGTTGGTCGGAACCCCAATTATAAGGATTTTCCGATTTCCGTAGCAACATAGTAATCGGTTTCGTTATCAATGAATAATTTGGAGCGAACTTTCTAAAGAAACCTGTTAATCCCAGGAACCTTCTAACCTTCGTTTTACCAAAGGTTTTTTATGTACATGGTTTACTAATACCCACCCGGGTGACACTATACTTCTATAAATATATGCGACGAACGAAATTTTAAAAAATTGAAAAACCTTATAAAAAGTTTAAAATGGTTCTATTAAATTCTATAGAACTCTAGAATTTGTTCAGTGAGTACAAATTTCATTTAAATCGAAACAAAATTAAAAAAAATATTAAACCAATAAAATCGATGTAGTCACCCGGGTGGGTATTGGTAAAGCGAAGGCTAACCTCGGCTACATTTGACGGTGGGATTGCGTTCAGCCGATGGCGACGACGCAAAACCACAAAAACCACTACTTTGCAAATCCGAGAGTGATTTTTCCAAAGCGTGCTCCTATATTCGTGATCAGCGTAAAAATCCTCAAGACGTTTAATCAAAACGTTCTTATTACCAGAATATGGTAATCCAACATCTTTACATTTCTTCTTCAACTCAACAAGTTTAAATTTATTAAAATTAACAACGGAATTCATTATGAATTTTCTTCTTTTATTATTCGACACGATTCTTTCTTAAATCAACGAAAACATCAAAATATACGTTAAAAGTGTTTAAATACGACCTCGACTGCGGCTGTGTGCAGGTTGCAACACGTTCAAACAAAAGCATAAAAAAACAGCACACACACATAAAATGATATTACGGAAAAACGCTTACGTACGGAACAAATAAATTTGTTTCTCGAATGTTCCATCTTTCACGGAATCACAAATATACGGCCTTGTGCTAAAACTTTTCTTAAATTCTCTAAAATTCCTCGTTTATATTTCGTGACGTCGCAGGCTAATCCAATCCCACTTCTGAAAATTGTCACACGCAGTGACAAGTAATTATTGAAATAAATACGGAACTTTATGTATGTTAAAGTTAAAATATTGTTTTTATTGAATTAGTTTCTGTAAATCTACCGATGGTGTGCCCTGGAGAGGATTTGGAACCCAGGAGGACTGTCCAAATATCCAATTATTTGGCTAGAAAAAAAGCACCAACAATATGGCACTAACAAACAAGAGAAAAAATTTGTTTTATTTTGTCATTCAAATAATATTGTGATCGATATCACTTTCCTTTTTATTTGTTTTTTCCACTATTTAGGGTTTAACAATTTAATTCCAATACAATTTATATTTAATTACAAATTAATTAAATAGCAATTAATAATTTAAAAATTTGAGTTAAAAACACAACTTTACAAAATTCAGAGATCAAAAAGCTATGGCGACGATTCGCCAAATTACAACAACAAAAATTTATATTAAGAAAATAAGTAAAAAGAATATTTCTGATGACATTAGCGCTTCCAATTGTCTTCTGTCATCAGATGTATGATAAAACGGTCCTAAAAAGGGAAAGCCAAGAATGGGAGTACCGACACCATTCATTCAGACTTGAACATCCCGGCGGCCTTGCAGTACTGCAACTCAGAACTGTATCAAAAAAAAGAAAAAAAAAATACTAAAAACAAAAAAAGAATTCAAATATCAATTATATTTCAAAAAAGAATTCATATATCTCCAAACCAAAAAGCTCCAAAAATTAATTTTCGGGTACGTTGTTTAATCACCCAAAGGCGGTACTCAATTCAAATAATTCAAAAAAAAATATAAAATGATGTAGTTAATGTATCATGATCTATAGAATTGTTGACAGTCCCTTGAACCATTAGGTACTATAGATTGAGACGAACGAGGTCTCTAAATAACCAGACGAACGAGGTTTCTTGGCAAACATTGGGACGAACGAAGTCCCTTGCTCTTTAGGTTGGCGGACGAACTAGGTCCTTCAACAAAAATATGGGTAAAAGTTGAGTTGGAACCGTGGTTACCATCAATTTTAAAAATAGTTTTTCCTTGTCGTCTACGAGTTGATATCCATCCGATCCATTTCTTCCGAAATAATGGGAACTTCTAAACTGCTAAATGATGGTATCATCACGGTCCCTGCGGCGGTGCTCGTTTTAATCGCATTTTTGTTCTTCGGCTCCGTCAGCGGCGGGCGTTACGGTCCTTGTTTTTAGTTAAAACAAGGGCTTGAGACGTACTAGGTCTCTCACTCTCATGACCATTGGTCCATCGAGGACTCCTGGTAGTGTTTCCTCATAAGCTGAGTACTTTAACAAGTACGCCAGGTATGGTCATGAGCCAAACTGCCCGCGCAATAGCGATAAACGGAGACCAGTCACTTTCAAAATCAAAACTCAAAGAAAATTAATGTGTGGGAAGAACTAGGAGCTTCTCCACTGGAATTGTTG
Source organism: Calliphora vicina (assembly GCF_958450345.1). NCBI lineage: Eukaryota > Metazoa > Arthropoda > Insecta > Diptera > Calliphoridae > Calliphora > Calliphora vicina. The sequence goes on along the minus strand of NC_088781.1, from coordinate 82,631,097 downwards.
TTAGTCCACGATCGGTTTTCAGCTCAGCAAGTCGTTTGTTATCATTTTTACCCATGTAAACTTTGACCACATGACCTAAATGCCATTTATTTATCGAAAAATTATCGTCTGGATACAAAACCATGTTATCTACTTTCAAATTATGGTGTACAAATCTATTGCACTGTTGTATGTTCCTAATACAATCTTTTCTCCATTCAGTACGATTTTCTGAAGCGTTAAACTTTTTTCGACGAGTATTATTTGAGCTGTTTTTCATTTCTTGTGATGTTCTATGTGTATCGGGCAATTTAAAATGTTTCCGACTATGTTTTACTGGTTTATCAGAACTTATTTTTGTGAAAAATGTTCGAACAGTTGATTTGTTTCTACTTGAAGGCACGGGACCAAACAATATCCATCCAAAATGGCTCTCATGAGCTATCATGTCCCCTATCACCTTCTGCCTTGAACCGTAACTCATTATTTTTGGGTAAAAATCAGCTCCAATCAAAATATCAGAAAAACTTGGATCTGCCAATTGAAAATCTAACGAAAAGCTTAGATTTGAAACATCAATAGTTTCATTTGGTAAATTACCAGTTAATTTCGGTAGTACAAAAGCCGACATATTCAATTTAAAATCTCTATTGATAGGAGAGCCCAATGTAAGATCGCATTCTCTCAAAGCTGGACCAGGTGTTGAATCATTTAGTGCCGAAATGCACACATTTGTCGCTCTTGTTGTCAAATTCAAACTATTTTGTAGTTTCTGCGAAATGAAACTAGTTTGAGAGCCTGGATCTATAACTGCCCTTGCCGAAAAAACATCACCACGAGATATGATATTTACCATAGCAGTACCCAACAATATATTTTTCGAAGTTGTAGCAAAACAACTTTGTACAGTAGTATTATTCCCTGATACAGAAGGAATATCATCATTACTTCTATTGGTACTTTCTGGTTCAGATGTATTAACTTCAGCTAAGGATATGAAGAAGAGTATGGTGTTTAAGATAACACTTTGAACAACTAGAATTACTCTTACACTCACTTAACATATGGCCTTCATTCAAGCAATTAATGCAAAGTTTCCGGGTTTTAACAAATAAAAATCTTCCTGCCTGATCCTTATTCAGAAACTTTCGACAATTAGTTAAAGTATGATTTTTCGAACAAATCGGGCAAGATTTTTCGGATGCTTGGTTTTGGTAAACTCTAACAGCTGTATACCTTTTTCTAGAAGAATTCTCAGAATTCTCCAAATCTGTCTTTATTTGACCACCATTTCTAATGTCAAAGACAGTTTCCAAAGACTGAAATCGAGAAGTCAAAAAATTGTCTAAGTCACACCATTTGGGAATATCCTTCTTATTTTTCACTCTCTGTTCCCACAACGACAAAGTTAATACGGGCAAATTAATAGAGCAAAGGTATACAAAAATAGGATCCCATGTAGATATATAGATCTCATGTAATTTCAATACAGAAATGCAATTATTGATATCCCTTTGAAGCCTTTTTATATCCTTAGCTGATTCAGTTTTAACGGGGTAAGGTTGAATAAAATCTTAAGTTGGCTGTTGACCAAAATCCTTTTATTTTCATAAGCCTCACTTAGATTATTCCAGGCATTTTTAAATCCTTGATTTGTCAAAGGTGAATCTTTAACAATTTCCAGAGCCTCATCAGATGTAAATTGTCTCAAGTAGAACAATTTTTCTACACACGATAGTTCCTCACAGTTGATATAAACTACGGTGAACATGTCTCGAAAAGAAGGCCACGATCCATAATCGCCCTTAAAAACTTCCATAGTGCAAGGTGGCAACTTCATGTGATGACTAGAAGTACGATTCACCACAGTAGCTGAGTCTCCACTGATCCCAGATGCACAATGAGTTGAACTCATAACTGGTTTGTTTATAAAAGACTGAGACAGTTCACCCATTAAAGCCGCAATGGTTATGTAGGCTAATCTACATTCCTTATACAACTGTTTTGCCTGATCACAATCTTCATCTGAATCCTTTACCGAGCTAGTAGTAACGAAAGTCTCATAACTCTCTTTAACTTTTTCCCATAAATCTTTGAATTCATCCCTTTGAAGATCAATACTAAACGAATTTTGACTTTCTTGTGGCATTTCATTATAATCATTTTCAAATTCAAGAAATAAAGCTGCCAGCTTTTAAAATTTTACTAAAATGTCCGATTTCATCTTAGCTGCCGAAATGAGAAATAAAAATTAGAAAATATAACTGGCAGAAAATTTTTAAACGACCGAAGCAAACTTATAGATTTGAAGCACTATAAATAATATAAAAAACTTGAAAATTGCCAGATGAATTCAAATAAACCAAAAATCTTAAAATTCGAAAAATGCCAAATGTTATTAAAACCAATAAAAGGTCTCAAAATTAAAAAAAGTTTGTCCAAAAACTTCAATGTAAACAATTTCCAAAAGAAACTCGATTGTTTCTCAAAAATACCAAAAAACGTAAAATGAAACACTATTGTTTCACCAAAGCTCCAAAATTTTTTGAAATTTCAAAAAACCATAACAAGAAATCTCAACGTAAAAGTAAAAACACTTTAAGCTTCACAATAAGTTTTTAAAATCCAAAAAATATTAATGAAAAAACCAGAAACGTAAAATGAAACACTATTGTTTCACAAAAGTTATAGAAAATTCAAAAAACAAAAGAAATTTTAATAGAAAAAGGTAAAACTCTTAAAGTTTCACAATAAGTCTTAAACATCCAAAAATCTTAGTGAAAACACAAAAAGTTTCACACGAATACAAAAAAACTTATAAATGTATTCAAAACAAATTCCCAAAAAAATTGACTTTATAAATAAAAATATCAACCAGTTTCAACAAAATATTCAAATATCTACTAAATACTTGTTATCCAAAAAAAACTTTCGCTTTAATGCCGGAGGAATTCGAAACAATATCAAATGCTATTGTGGAATTTATTTCCCTGTGTAGTTGAAATTATGTTTAGTAATTGCAATAATATCGTTTATCATTCCGAATTTATAAACATTTATTCTTAAAATAACCTTTTTGCAAGAAAAAGGCAAAAAGAATGCTTCAAATTCGGTCGAACTTTAAATTCGTACACTTAAAACTTGATTATTAAATATATTTTAAGCTATTAAACTTTTATAAATACAATTTATAAAGTTTTGCTTAACAATAGTTTATGAAACTATTTTAAGCGTTTATGAATACGTCCGAAAATTTTTCGCTTACCGCTTTTGTACAAAACGTGTTGTTTTGCTACACAATCACCTTTTTCTATGTACGTACCACTTCTTATATTACCGCTTGTGGCCAATAAAACGTGAACCAATTGCCGCAATAATGATACCTGGTTGCACCTCATAAATTAATACGCTCACAAAAGCAGCAGCCGTTGTATTGTTGGTTTGCTGTGTGGTGTGGTACGCCGATGAAGTTGTCGGCTGGATGTCTGATTCAAATCTACCTGTTGTTGAGGCTAAGGGATGTCCGTGGGTAGAAGCTTGCTCCGGTTTGTTGGCGTAACTAATGTACCTGAAATCCTTCACTACGATGTGCTGTTGACAATTTTATTTGTCTTAATTATTTTGATTATTACAATTTCGTTTATTTTCACTTTATTTGATATACACAATGAATTATTTCAATTTAAAATGTATGAAATAAATAAACTTTTGTTAAAAATTATTCACTGTCCCAATTTGTTAAAATATTTATGTATTTATAAAATCTATTACAATTTGTTCTTTACGAACCAAACAAAATGTAAAAAAAGTCAAAATTTCACAGCCTTTATATGATGCTGGATGGCCGTATTTTTTGCATAACACACAAAACAATTTTTCTTTTTAATTTTCAGGAATCGTTTGCAGGGTACATTTTGCAATATCATGCATTTCATTGCATTTAACGCATCTATGTGGTAGGAAACCATTAGATGCACTATGAAAGAAACCTTGACAATTTCTGCACTGCGGAATTTCAGGTTTTCTTAAGGTTTCCCAGTGTACACACCGATAAAGAATACATTTAATTGTTTTGAGTACATTAACTTAGCTTTCTTTGCTTATTTGAACCAAATAAATTGGAAGTACATATCCTTCGGAGGTTGATTTTTTTGTTGCAAAAGGACTAACTTTAATAAATTTTAAATTTTCATTTTGAAATTTACATAGTTCTGTTAGAATATCATTTATGTCAGTATTGGCACTTAAGCCTTTTAGTAAGTAAGTCTTAGTAAAGAATTTAGTTTTACTTTTTTCCAGATAAGCTTTAACTCTAACATAATCATCCATAGTTAACATAAACAGAGATATTTTTTTATTTTTATATTATTTTATTTTAAATTTATTTATTTTTAGACCATCTCTAACAAATTTGATTAATTCATTGGGTTCCACATCAAAAATATTTAGAGGTGGGATTTTAATGTTTTTGTTTTGATTTTTTGGTACATCGTTTATTGTGTTTTCTTTATTAATGTTACTTGCATTATTTTTAGTATTGTTTGAGTTGGCATGTGAAGATGTTGTTGGCTTTTCGTGGTCTTGCACATGCTTTTCAAATAACTTTAAACATTCTTGATCGCAATTTTTGTCATTATCAAGAATTGCGCAATAATTGTTTTTTTGTTGTTTAGATATTGTTTCACTTTGCATTTTGCTTTTTCTCACATTTTCTGTTTTTTCAATTATGTCTATAGTAAGATTATTTATTTTTAGCATAGTCAATACTTGATTCTAAGTTTTGAGCATTATGCATACTCATAACTTGTGTTTTTTTTTTAAGAGTCTCTTTCTCTTGCAAATTTGTTTAAACAAGAACAAATTTATGTATAAAAAATAAACACACAACACTATGTATCAGAGAAACAAGCCGAAGTAAAATGATCGGCGGCGGCGGCGGAGTATATTATGGTCGGCGGCGGCGGCTTAAACAAGAAAGTAACGGCGGCGGCTTAAATGTCGGCTAAAATTTGCAAATAATATATATAATAGTAAATTTCTCATATATTTAGAAAATGATCTGATCATTATGGGTATCATTGAATAGGGCTTCAAAATACCTTTTATATGATTTATAATATGGTACTCTTTATTAACATTGTGAACCAAAAATTCCTTTTTGAATTTATATATATGGGGCATTTCATGTCAAGTGAACCAACTTTTGAAATCGATGTCTTCCGATCGGGATGAAATTTGCACCAAGGTTAGCTCTATTGGATAGTAACTCAGACACAATTTTTCAACAACATCGGTCGAGAACTCTCTGAGTTATAGGGGGTAAAATTTTGACAATTTGGTCAAACAGGGGTTTTTTCTTATCCATGTAACTTATTACCTATTGTTCTTAGCAAAATGTGTCCCAAATAGTTTAGATAGCTATTTATGTAATCTTTCGAAAAAAAAAATTTAATAAAATATTTTTAATATTTTTTTTCCGAAATCAAAAACTTTTTTGACTTTTTTTTTTTTTCTTAAAATAAAGTTTAGATATTTTCCTTGAACACCTACTTGGTCGCTTAGTGGGATGCGAGTGGGATATCTATCAAAATAAATATTTTGTAACTCAAAACATAAAATTTTTGACTTTTTTTGCAAAATCAAAAACTTTGTTGACTTTTTTTTTTCAAAATGCACCCTTTTTTAATTTTTTTTTTAGGTCAAACAAAAGCTTAGATATTATCCTTGAAGACCCTTTTGGTCGCTTAGTGGGATGCGAGTGGGATATCTATCAAAATAAATATTTTTTAACTCAAGACTTACAATTTTTGACTTTTTTTTTTGCAAATACGATTTTTTTTCCAAATGGGCCCTTTTTTTAAAATTTTTTTTGTAGTCAAAAGAAAGCTTAGGTCCATTCCTTTAAGATATTTTTAGTCCCTTAGTGGGATGCGAGTGGGATATCTATCAAAATAAATATTTTGTAACGCAAGACATACAATTTTTTAATTTTTTTTTGCAAAATCAAAATTTTTTTTCAATATGGGCCCTTTTTTAATTTTTTTTTTGCTCAAAAGAAAGCCTAGGTCCATTCCTTTAAGATATTTTTAGTCCCTTAGTGGGATGCGAGTGGGATATCTATCAAAATGTTTTAACACAAAAATTGTATGTCTTGAGTTACAAAACATTTATTTTGATATATATCCCACTCGCATCCCACTAAGCGATCAAAACCATCTTAAAGGAATAGGCCTAAGCTTTCTTTATAGCAAAAAAAAAAATTACAAAAAGGGCCCATTTTAAAAAAAAGTCAAAAAAGTTTTTGATTTTGCCAAAAAATCAAAAATTGTATATCTTGAGTTACAAAATATTTATTTTGATAGATATCCCACTCGTATCCCACTAAGGGACCTAAAATATCGTAAAGGAATGGACCTAAGCTTTCTTTTGACTAAAAAAAAATTTTTAAAAAAGGGCCCATTTTGAAAAAAAATTCGAATTTGCAAAAAAAAAGTCAATAATTGAATGTCTTGAGTTACAACATTTTTATTTTAATAGATATCCTACTCACATCTTCCTAAGTGACAAAATAGGTCTTAAAGGAAAAGACCTAAGCTTTCTTTTGAGCAAAAAAAAATTTTTTAAAAAAAGTCCCATATTGGAAAAAAATTTCGATTTTGCAAAAAAAAATTAAAAAATTGTTACAAAATATTTATTTTGATAGATATCCCACTCGCATCCCACTAAGGGACTAAAAATATCTTAAAGGAATGGACCTAGGCTTTCTTTTGAGCAAAAAAAAAAAATTAAAAAAGGGCCCATATTGGAAAAAAATTTTGATTTTGCAAAAAAAAAATTAAAAAATTGTATGTCTTGCGTTACAAAATATTTATTTTGATAGATATCCCACTCGCATCCCACTAAGGGACTAAAAATATCTTAAAGGAATGGACCTAAGCTTTCTTTTGACTACAAAAAAAATTTTAAAAAAAGGGCCCATTTGGAAAAAAAATCGTATTTGCAAAAAAAAAAGTCAAAAATTGTAAGTCTTGAGTTAAAAAATATTTATTTTGATAGATATCCCACTCGCATCCCACTAAGCGACCAAAAGGGTCTTCAAGGATAATATCTAAGCTTTTGTTTGACCTAAAAAAAAAAATTAAAAAAGGGTACATTTTGAAAAAAAAAAGTCAACAAAGTTTTTGATTTTGCAAAAAAAGTCAAAAATTTTATGTTTTGAGTTACAAAATATTTATTTTGATAGATATCCCACTCGCATCCCACTAAGCGACCAAGTAGGTGTTCAAGGAAAATATCTAAACTTTATTTTAAGAAAAAAAAAAAAAAAAAAGGACGTGTTTTAAAAAAAAGTCAAAAAAGTTTTTGATTTCGGAAAAAAAATATTAAAAATATTTTATTAAATTTTTTTAATTTTTTTTTTCGAAAGATTACATAAATAGCTATCTAAACTATTTGGGACACATTTTGCTAAGAACAATAGGTAATAAGTTACATGGATAAGAAAAAACCCCTGTTTGATCAAATTGTCAAAATTTTACCCCCTATAACTCAGAGAGTTCTCGACCGATGTTGTTGAAAAATTGTGTCTGAGTTACTATCCAATAGAGCTAACCTTGGTGCAAATTTCATCCCGATCGGAAGACATCGATTTCAAAAGTTGGTTCACTTGACATGAAATGCCCCATATATTTCAGTACTTCAGAAAATTTTGATATACAGAAAAAGTTATTTTAGCGATGCCGGTGTTCGATATACCCCAGAATTATGAAGTCCATTCGCCCGGCAGAAGGACGGCAATACATAAAATATGAATATAAACAGAAAAAAAAAATTATGAAAATTTAAACTTTAACTGGGACCTTGATTTGTTCCAAATTTTCAATGTGTGATTATTCTAAAAATAATGCTTTAATGCATTTTAAAAGAAAATTATTATTTTTTTTTTCTAAAACACTGGAAAAATATTTTTTCTAAAAACAAGTAAGATAGCTATATATTCGGCTGTGCCGAATCTTATATACTCTTCACCAAATTATACTTCAAAATAAAAATTTTAAATATTTTTAGGTAAACAAAATTTTGTTTACAAATTTTTTTTTAATTTTTTGGGAACAAATTTTTCTGATTGATATTTAAATTTTAAAAACTTTTTTTTTAAATTTTAAATTTCTTTTTTTTAAATTTAATTTTTTTTTTCAATTTTTTTATGGTGAAAAAAAAATCGGGTTAAAAAATATTTTTTCCGATTTTCACGTCATTGCAATGGTCTTTGAAATATCTATCATTAGATATCCATATTGTCTATATTAATCTTAGTAATCCAGATATAGGTCAAAAATCGAGGTTTTTCTTGTTTTTTCCTCATATCTCAACCATTTGTGGACCGATTTTGCTGATTTTAAATAGGAAACTTCTTGAAAGCATGTCTGACAGAATTATTGAAGATTTGGATCCCTAAGATATCTGGGGTTTTCAGAAAATTTATTTCAATAGACAGACTGACGGACATGGCTTAATCGACTCCGATATCAATAAGGATCCAGAATATATATACTTTATAGGGTCGGAAAATTATATTGTAGAAATTACAAACGGAATGATAAACTTATGTATATATAACCTTCTCACGAACGTGAAGGGTATAAAAATACACATGTGTAAATAAAACATTGCTGCACACATAAATGGTTTCAGCGGCGCAGATGATAATCGGTGGCTTTCCTTGAGCCGGCTCAGCTTTTAAGCCGATTGAAGTCGGCGGTGGCGTGGTATTGAAAAATTTGCCAGCGGCGGCTAGCCGCCGATTTTCAGCCGATCGGCTTGGTTCTCTGCTATGTATGCGATAAAACATAAACAAATGTACATAAACAAAAATCGATCTCCGCTAAACGACCTTCTGCAATGACCGTCACGATCGAACTCTCATGAGACTTCTCCTTTTGCAGATATTATCATCTTATCAGCAAACCATTAGTTTTCTTCTTACTTACTTTCGTTCAATTATCCGCTGAGGTGGGATTTTTTGCACATGGCGTAGGATTTTCCATCGACAATAGGAGACCTTTGTGTAGTTCGTTCTGCGATTTCACAGCTTACTTTGGTATCGCTGCAGCCCAAGACATCATCTGTCTGTCTGTTTGTTGAAATCAATTTTCTAAAGACCCCAGATATCTCCGTGATCCAAATCTTCAATAATTCTGTCAGACATGCTTTCGGGAAGTTTCCTATAAATACGAGACAACCTCTGAAAATTTCATAAAAAAAGACAATTTATTGCATGCTTTGACAAAAAAGCAACAAAACGTATGTTTGGATGTGTGTTGGTTTCATTGCTTTGCGTATTTTGTTTTTTTGATGTTTTGTTTCGTTTGGCGTTGTTGTTGCTTTTTATACAACAAAACGTATGTTTGGATGTGTGTTGGTTTTATTGCTTTGCATATTTTGTTTTTTGGTGTTTTGTTTCCTTTGTAACTTCTACAACTTTTAAAAGTCTTCTTGATATATTTAGGATGCTATACGGCATAGCCGAATATAGCACTCTTACTTGTTTTATGCCCGTAATTTCAACAAGTAGATATCTACGGTGTAAAATACCTAGCAGATAAAGTTACTTAAAAGGTAACTTGACATTAATTTCAAATCAATATCTACGGGTAAAAATGACCAAATACTTTTACTCCATAAGTAACTACTCACTGATAGATATCTATTTGTTGAAATTACGGGCATTAATTGATTTACGTATAAATTACAGATATCAATCAGCTGGTTTTAATAGATAAATAACAAAAGAAAATGTCAAAATGGTTGTGTTTTGAAAAACAAGTTTTTAATTAATTACTAAAATGTTTTATAACAGCCATTTTAAAAGACAATTCACGACGATCGGATTTGATTTGATTAGGTAATCTATCCACAATTTCACAGCACTTACAAAGAACATTCTTAATTACTAATGTTTTATAACAGCCATTTTAAAAGACAATTCACGACGATGGGATTTGATTTGGTAATCTATTCCACAATTTCACAGCACTTACAAAGAACATTCTTGATAATGATAAGTAGTTGTAGTCAGGTACATATATTTAGGTTGGATGTACGGCTACATCTAGAAAAGGTTAATTTGGAGTATAAATAATCCGTTTCTCTTGTATTAATGATTTTATGTAAAAATACTAAATTACGAATTTTTAAATATGTTGTTAAATTACTCCCCAAAATGCGTATAGAAAACTGAGATATCATATTTCCTTTTCTTAAATACATATCTTGCACAATTGTTAATTATCATTTGTAATTTATGTAGCGATATCATATCAAGTTCACCAAAAACGATGGATCCATATGTCATGATAGGAATTATTAAAGTTTTTACCAATTTATGTTTTATGTCACTCAATTATAGTCAGCCGTGTTCCAAAGTTTGCGAAGAACGAAGTACATTTTTGAAATAGTTTGATTAATGTGATCCTTTCAGTTTAATGCGGAATTGATAACAAATCCGAGATTTTTTACAACTTTTGTATATTTTACTACTTCATTCTGCATAACAATGTCTGGTAAGATATCATATGTAATATTACCTGCATGAATAACAAGAGCTTGTGTTTTGGAGGCATTAATTTTGAGGTTATTGTTGAAAGCCCAGAAACAGATTTCACGTAAATCTTCATTTAGACGAAATACTAGATCTTACACAAGTCCAATAGGACGATTTGGACATCATCGGCATATAGATGGATTTTAGAGCTATTACAACAGCAAACAATATCATTAATGAATAGACTAAAAAGTAAAGGTCCAAGAATTGATCCCTGTGGTACACCAGATAAAACAGGCTTAATGGAGGAGAAGGCCATCTTTGAGTTAACTCTTTGTTGGCGACTCAATAGATATGATGTGATAAGATTAACCGCAAATTTATTAAAACCAAAGTATTTTTCAAGTTTTTGCAGTAAAACTTTGTGATTAACTGTATCAAACTCTTTAGAAAAATCGATTAGAACCACAATATTGAGATCACCCTTATCTAATGCAGGTCAAATGTCTTCTAAGACCTTAAGCATTGCTGTACAACAGCTCCTTCCAGCACGATAACCCGACTGAGTATTATTTAGAAGATTTTTTGTGTTAAATGATTTTCAATCAGATTGTAAATCAGGCGTTCAAATGATTTAGAGATAGATGAAATAATGCTTATTGGTCGATAATCTGCCGGTACAGTAGGTTGATTTTTCTTTCCAACAGGAATAACATTGCCAATCTTCCAGTAAGTAGGAAAGTTAGATGTGGTAATTATATGGTTAAATATATGTGTTATAGTTGGTAACACAAAAGGAAGTATCATTTTAATAAACTTAATGTTAATTCCATCATAACCAAGTGCCGTTGATTTAATAGCCATAATTGATTTTCCTACTTCAACAGTAAAATATTTAACATTGAAAAAGTCACCATGGTACAAGTTGCTATGGTTAATAAGAAAGGAGTATCTATCACTTCTGACACATGATTTTAGGAAAAAGTCATTCATGATTTCAGGGTCAATATCGTATTCAATTTTTCTCTTTTTGACACCAATATGTCCAAGATTTTTCCACAAGTCTTTTGCCGAAATGTTAGTGTCAAGTTTAGTTTGGTAATATAAGCGTTTCATACACTTTGTAACTACATGCACTTTATTTCTCTTTATTTATAGTTGCCTATTGAAAATTGTATTTTTTCTCTCTCTCTGCAAATCAGAACCATTGACATCTTTTTTGGCAACTGTCATTTGTTTCATATCTGTAATAATATGTGGTGCAAACTATAACTATAAATTTTGTATGTACATTTTAGAGAACAAAAATAGTTTTTAAATAGCTTTGTAATTAATTACAGTATATATCGATCAACATATTATCGACATTTTGTTTTATCTACATGCCAAAGCAGTAACTAAAATAGTTATGAATTGTGAATAAGATCTACAACTATCTGTGAACCATTTTTTAGTTTCTGTTTTACTAGTTCCGACTTTAGCTATGATTTCTGAATATACGCCAATATAACTAAACTTAATTTGACTTTAATTAAAACTTAATTTGAAATAATTAATTGAAATACATACTTACCTTTTAAAAACATTCACTAGTTATTACGGAATATGTATGTTAAAGTTAAAATATTCACCCTTTATTCAAAATATTCAAGCCTTATCGTAGTTGGCGTTTTTGTGTCGTTTATTGAGCGTTTTTATAAAATTTTATCGTGGTTGGCGAAAATGCCAGTAAATACGACTCTGTATACAAATCTATTACAAACTACCCGTTAAAACGATATCGTGTTTGTCGTATTTTCCTGTCGAAACAGAAAAAAACTGTCGTTAGAAAATTTACTCACGACAAGAGTAGAAACAAGTAATAAATTTTACATACAATTTTTTTCAGATGATTTTCAAACGTTTTAGGTTAAAAATTTCGACGAAAGCACAATATTTTAAGTTGGTTAAAATAATGGAAAAGAAAACGTATTTGGCTAGATAAATAAAGGTTTAAATAAAATAAACATAAAAAAGAGTGTAATGAAATCCCAGACGACCTAAATTATATTGGGCCACCATTCCGTACAGGTGAGGGTTGGTTGAAGGTATGGGCGGACTTCAAATTTAAATTAAAATAAAAAAAACTGGCGCACAAGGTCGAAAGTCATGCAACAGGCAGTGGAAATTTGAAACATTTTATATTATCACCATTAGAAGAGGCTGCAGTAAATTTATTGGATACAACACAAAGAACCTTTCGGTTTTAAGCGACCGTTATGTGTTTCTCCAAAGCAAAATATCTCGGTTATACAAATGTTCGATATTATTTTAATCGAAGAAAACGATGAAACTGCTGTTAAAAGGCAAAAAATAAATTAATTTTTATTTATGCCGCATTAATAAAATTTAAATGAATTTTTGTAAACAGCTGTGATTTTTGACAGTTATAAGAGGCCGCTTCAGAATCAAATAAAATTAGGTAATCTGTTACAATATGATTTTTTTACTTTGCTGGCGTAGTCGAAAATTTTTCACGATACAATTGAATTTTAAATACGCCTACAAATACGACAGTCGTCTAAATACGCCTACGCCAACCACGATAAGGGTGATTGTTTTTATTGAATTAGTTTCATTTTAGAAAATTTAAAGATCATAGATTGAAATCACACGTCTGTCTCGTTTTAAGTTTAGTTAACGACTCCTTTTACTTATGTCCCGAATATAAAAAGAGATTCGATAAATGTGCAGAGTTGCATTGAGACACAGGGTGACAGTTCGGCCTATTCTGACATCAAATCGACCTCGATTTGGCTAGTAGCATCATCGGGGGTTTAATCAAGCGTTGGACAACTACTACACCACGGTTTAATTTTGTAGGCTGCATACACGGATGAAAACTTTCGGCTGGTAATTTGAATACCAGGGACATCCTCAATCAAATAACGGTCGTTACCCAAAACTTTGGCAATGATGTACGAACCACGGAATTTCGGCTCTTACTTTCTAGAGTCCCCTTCATTTTCAGAATACAGTTTCGGTACAGCATGGTGAGCATTAAAAAGTCTTTCCCACTTTTCTCGTTCCTTCTGAATGTTTTCAACGGCCATACTCCTCTTATAGGTCATGGGAAGATCGTTTCCTTCAATATCCTCATGAATGGCGGCTACTAAGTGGTTGTGAACAATATCGCGTAGTTTGAAATCAAATACTAGTTCATTTGGCGTAAAGCCAGAGGTTGCGTTTCGTTGGGAGTTTACGGCCCATTGGAGCTTTCGTAATGAAAGATTCCAATCTTTCGGATTCTCAACGGTTGTCCGGATAGAGGACAGGATAGTCTGGTTAACCTGCCCGTTAGCCCTCGGAGTACGGACTGTGGTCTTAACATGTTTTATTGAGTTATGGATACAAAAATCCTCAAAAGATTTGGATGTAAAGGCAGTTCCTCTATCGCTAATAATACATTTTGGAAGACCAAAATATGACGTTATCTTGTTCAGGGCGTTAATTACGGGAGTGGTCTTTGTATTGCGTATGGCCTTTACCACTAAATATTTACTAAACGAGTCCGATATTGCAAGAACATAACTTTGTCCTCTTTGAATGGACCCAAGTGGTCGATGTCGACGGTTTGAAACGGTGAAACGGTTCAACTTCACCAAAATGTAAACGGGCTTCGGACTTACCACTTCGGGATTTGTTATAGCAGCAGGTTATACAACTAGCGATGTAATCTTTGGTTTACTTTCCCATCTTAGGGAACCAAAATGTTCGTCGTATTCGTTGAATTGTTTTTTTCAAACCAAAATGACCCATATCATCATGTAAGTATTTTACAATTCTCCATCCAATATCCTTTGGTACGACTAACTTTAATCCATCATCATCCTTGTGGTAAAGTCTAAAATTACGAAGACACTAATCGATTCTAATTTGTCCTTCTTATTCGGATTTACGTTCTCCCCTCAAGATGGTAATAATGTTAAGTAGATTTTCATCCTTGAGTTGCATAGATACTACCCAATCATCAACCTCGGCAGTAACCTTCATTATGAAAGCGGCTGGTTCGATTTCATTTGGCGGGTTATCGGGGGCTCTGCTCAATGCATCCACGTGAGCCATACGGGTACCTCACGATGAATCAGCGTAAAATCATATTCTTGTAGTCGCATCCACCAACGTGCGATTTTTGGTCTAAGCTCCTTGTTGGCCTTCATTTTAGCAACAGCACTACAATCCGTTACCAAACGGAATGCCCTACCCAATAGGTAAATTCTAAAGCTCATAGCTATGATAACGGCTTTCAGCGTCGGTACAGTGTCTACTGTTGTAAAATACGGGTTTCCACTCATTACCATCGGTTGATTGTAACAAAATACCAGCAAGACCCAAACTACTGGCATCAGTGTAAACTTCATGTTGAGCACCACTATTATATAGTGCTAAATCTGGTTGCTGGGTAAGAGTTTCGAGTAGTTTCTCAAAAGCGTGTTGTTGGTCGGAACCCCAATTATAAGGATTTTCCGATTTCCGTAGCAACATAGTAATCGGTTTCGTTATCAATGAATAATTTGGAACGAACTTTCTAAAGAAACCTGTTAATCCCAGGAATCTTCTAATCTCGGTTACATTTGACGGTGGTATTGCCAAACAAAAACCACTACTTTGCAAATCCGATCCATCAATTCGTGATCATTTGAAAAACTCCTATATTCGTGATCAGCGTAAAAATCCTCAAGACGTTTAATCAAAACGTTCTTATTACCAGAATATGGTAATCCAACATCTTTACATTTCTTCTTCAAATCAACAAGTTTAAATTTATTAAAATTATCAACGGAATTCATTATGAATTTTCTTCTTTTATTATACGACACGATTCTTTCTTAAATCAACGAAAACATCAAAATATACGTTAAAAGTGTTTAAATACGATCTCGACTAAGGCTGTGTGCAGGTAGCAACACGCATAAAAAAACAGCACACACACATAAAATGATATTACGATGCCGGCTGTATGTACAATAACAAAAACAGCAACGGCGTATACGGCAGCTTCTATGAAGATAATCAAATCAAAACGTATTTGATAAATATTTCTGGAAAATGCGGCTGAATCGGAGTAAAAGCTTTTAATCAGAAATAGGCTATGATTTAACGGAAAAACGCTTACGTACGGAACAAATAAATTTGTTTCTCGAATGTTCCATTTTTCACGGAATCACAAATATACGGCCTTGTGCTAAAACTTTTCTTAAATTCTCTAAAATTCCTCGTTTATATTTCGTGACGTCGCAGGCTAATCCAATCCCACTTCTGAAAATTGTCACACGCAGTGACAAGTAATTATTGAAATAAATACGGAACTTTATGTATGTTAAAGTTAAAATATTGTTTTTATTGAATTAGTTTCTGTAAATCTACCGATGGTGTGCCCTGGAGAGGATTTGGAACCCAGGAGGACTGTCCAAATATCCAATTATTTGGCTAGAAAAAAAGCACCAACAATATGGCACTAACAAACAAGAGAAAAAATTTGTTTTATTTTGTCATTCAAATAATATTGTGATCGATATCACTTTCCTTTTTATTTGTTTTTTCCACTATTTAGGGTTTAACAATTTAATTCCAATACAATTTATATTTAATTACAAATTAATTAAATAGCAATTAATAATTTAAAAATTTGAGTTAAAAACACAACTTTACAAAATTCAGAGATCAAAAAGCTATGGCGACGATTCGCCAAATTACAACAACAAAAATTTATATTAAGAAAATAAGTAAAAAGAATATTTCTGATGACATTAGCGCTTCCAATTGTCTTCTGTCATCAGATGTATGATAAAACGGTCCTAAAAAGGGAAAGCCAAGAATGGGAGTACCGACACCATTCATTCAGACTTGAACATCCCGGCGGCCTTGCAGTACTGCAACTCAGAACTGTATCAAAAAAAAGAAAAAAAAAATACTAAAAACAAAAAAAGAATTCAAATATCAATTATATTTCAAAAAAGAATTCATATATCTCCAAACCAAAAAGCTCCAAAAATTAATTTTCGGGTACGTTGTTTAATCACCCAAAGGCGGTACTCAATTCAAATAATTCAAAAAAAAATATAAAATGATGTAGTTAATGTATCATGATCTATAGAATTGTTGACAGTCCCTTGAACCATTAGGTACTATAGATTGAGACGAACGAGGTCTCTAAATAACCAGACGAACGAGGTTTCTTGGCAAACATTGGGACGAACGAAGTCCCTTGCTCTTTAGGTTGGCGGACGAACTAGGTCCTTCAACAAAAATATGGGTAAAAGTTGAGTTGGAACCGTGGTTACCATCAATTTTAAAAATAGTTTTTCCTTGTCGTCTACGAGTTGATATCCATCCGATCCATTTCTTCCGAAATAATGGGAACTTCTAAACTGCTAAATGATGGTATCATCACGGTCCCTGCGGCGGTGCTCCTTTTAATCGCATTTTTGTTCTTCGGCTCCGTCAGCGGCGGGCGTTACGGTCCTTGTTTTTAGTTAAAACAAGGGCTTGAGACGTACTAGGTCTCTCACTCTCATGACCATTGGTCCATCGAGGACTCCTGGTAGTGTTTCCTCATAAGCTGAGTACTTTAACAAGTACGCCAGGTATGGTCATGAGCCAAACTGCCCGCGCAATAGCGATAAACGGAGACCAGTCACTTTCAAAATCAAAACTCAAAGAAAATTAATGTGTGGGAAGAACTAGGAGCTTCTCCACTGGAATTGTTGTTAGTCCACGATCGGTTTTCAGCTCAGCAAGTCGTTTGTTATCATTTTTACCCATGTAAACTTTGACCACATGACCTAAATGCCATTTATTTATCGAAAAATTATCGTCTGGATACAAAACCATGTTATCTACTTTCAAATTATGGTGTACAAATCTATTGCACTGTTGTATGTTCCTAATACAATCTTTTCTCCATTCAGTACGATTTTCTGAAGCGTTAAACTTTTTTCGACGAGTATTATTTGAGCTGTTTTTCATTTCTTGTGATGTTCTATGTGTATCGGGCAATTTAAAATGTTTCCGACTATGTTTTACTGGTTTATCAGAACTTATTTTTGTGAAAAATGTTCGAACAGTTGATTTGTTTCTACTTGAAGGCACGGGACCAAACAATATCCATCCAAAATGGCTCTCATGAGCTATCATGTCCCCTATCACCTTCTGCCTTGAACCGTAACTCATTATTTTTGGGTAAAAATCAGCTCCAATCAAAATATCAGAAAAACTTGGATCTGCCAATTGAAAATCTAACGAAAAGCTTAGATTTGAAACATCAATAGTTTCATTTGGTAAATTACCAGTTAATTTCGGTAGTACAAAAGCCGACATATTCAATTTAAAATCTCTATTGATAGGAGAGCCCAATGTAAGATCGCATTCTCTCAAAGCTGGACCAGGTGTTGAATCATTTAGTGCCGAAATGCACACATTTGTCGCTCTTGTTGTCAAATTCAAACTATTTTGTAGTTTCTGCGAAATGAAACTAGTTTGAGAGCCTGGATCTATAACTGCCCTTGCCGAAAAAACATCACCACGAGATATGATATTTACCATAGCAGTACCCAACAATATATTTTTCGAAGTTGTAGCAAAACAACTTTGTACAGTAGTATTATTCCCTGATACAGAAGGAATATCATCATTACTTCTATTGGTACTTTCTGGTTCAGATGTATTAACTTCAGCTAAGGATATGAAGAAGAGTATGGTGTTTAAGATAACACTTTGAACAACTAGAATTACTCTTACACTCACTTAACATATGGCCTTCATTCAAGCAATTAATGCAAAGTTTCCGGGTTTTAACAAATAAAAATCTTCCTGCCTGATCCTTATTCAGAAACTTTCGACAATTAGTTAAAGTATGATTTTTCGAACAAATCGGGCAAGATTTTTCGGATGCTTGGTTTTGGTAAACTCTAACAGCTGTATACCTTTTTCTAGAAGAATTCTCAGAATTCTCCAAATCTGTCTTTATTTGACCACCATTTCTAATGTCAAAGACAGTTTCCAAAGACTGAAATCGAGAAGTCAAAAAATTGTCTAAGTCACACCATTTGGGAATATCCTTCTTATTTTTCACTCTCTGTTCCCACAACGACAAAGTTAATACGGGCAAATTAATAGAGCAAAGGTATACAAAAATAGGATCCCATGTAGATATATAGATCTCATGTAATTTCAATACAGAAATGCAATTATTGATATCCCTTTGAAGCCTTTTTATATCCTTAGCTGATTCAGTTTTAACGGGGTAAGGTTGAATAAAATCTTAAGTTGGCTGTTGACCAAAATCCTTTTATTTTCATAAGCCTCACTTAGATTATTCCAGGCATTTTTAAATCCTTGATTTGTCAAAGGTGAATCTTTAACAATTTCCAGAGCCTCATCAGATGTAAATTGTCTCAAGTAGAACAATTTTTCTACACACGATAGTTCCTCACAGTTGATATAAACTACGGTGAACATGTCTCGAAAAGAAGGCCACGATCCATAATCGCCCTTAAAAACTTCCATAGTGCAAGGTGGCAACTTCATGTGATGACTAGAAGTACGATTCACCACAGTAGCTGAGTCTCCACTGATCCCAGATGCACAATGAGTTGAACTCATAACTGGTTTGTTTATAAAAGACTGAGACAGTTCACCCATTAAAGCCGCAATGGTTATGTAGGCTAATCTACATTCCTTATACAACTGTTTTGCCTGATCACAATCTTCATCTGAATCCTTTACCGAGCTAGTAGTAACGAAAGTCTCATAACTCTCTTTAACTTTTTCCCATAAATCTTTGAATTCATCCCTTTGAAGATCAATACTAAACGAATTTTGACTTTCTTGTGGCATTTCATTATAATCATTTTCAAATTCAAGAAATAAAGCTGCCAGCTTTTAAAATTTTACTAAAATGTCCGATTTCATCTTAGCTGCCGAAATGAGAAATAAAAATTAGAAAATATAACTGGCAGAAAATTTTTAAACGACCGAAGCAAACTTATAGATTTGAAGCACTATAAATAATATAAAAAACTTGAAAATTGCCAGATGAATTCAAATAAACCAAAAATCTTAAAATTCGAAAAATGCCAAATGTTATTAAAACCAATAAAAGGTCTCAAAATTAAAAAAAGTTTGTCCAAAAACTTCAATGTAAACAATTTCCAAAAGAAACTCGATTGTTTCTCAAAAATACCAAAAAACGTAAAATGAAACACTATTGTTTCACCAAAGCTCCAAAATTTTTTGAAATTTCAAAAAACCATAACAAGAAATCTCAACGTAAAAGTAAAAACACTTTAAGCTTCACAATAAGTTTTTAAAATCCAAAAAATATTAATGAAAAAACCAGAAACGTAAAATGAAACACTATTGTTTCACAAAAGTTATAGAAAATTCAAAAAACAAAAGAAATTTTAATAGAAAAAGGTAAAACTCTTAAAGTTTCACAATAAGTCTTAAACATCCAAAAATCTTAGTGAAAACACAAAAAGTTTCACACGAATACAAAAAAACTTATAAATGTATTCAAAACAAATTCCCAAAAAAATTGACTTTATAAATAAAAATATCAACCAGTTTCAACAAAATATTCAAATATCTACTAAATACTTGTTATCCAAAAAAAAACTTTCGCTTTAATGCCGGAGGAATTCGAAACAATATCAAATGCTATTGTGGAATTTATTTCCCTGTGTAGTTGAAATTATGTTTAGTAATTGCAATAATATCGTTTATCATTCCGAATTTATAAACATTTATTCTTAAAATAACCTTTTTGCAAGAAAAAGGCAAAAAGAATGCTTCAAATTCGGTCGAACTTTAAATTCGTACACTTAAAACTTGATTATTAAATATATTTTAAGCTATTAAACTTTTATAAATACAATTTATAAAGTTTTGCTTAACAATAGTTTATGAAACTATTTTAAGCGTTTATGAATACGTCCGAAAATTTTTCGCTTACCGCTTTTGTACAAAACGTGTTGTTTTGCTACACAATCACCTTTTTCTATGTACGTACCACTTCTTATATTACCGCTTGTGGCCAATAAAACGTGAACCAATTGCCGCAATAATGATACCTGGTTGCACCTCATAAATTAATACGCTCACAAAAGCAGCAGCCGTTGTATTGTTGGTTTGCTGTGTGGTGTGGTACGCCGATGAAGTTGTCGGCTGGATGTCTGATTCAAATCTACCTGTTGTTGAGGCTAAGGGATGTCCGTGGGTAGAAGCTTGCTCCGGTTTGTTGGCGTAACTAATGTACCTGAAATCCTTCACTACGATGTGCTGTTGACAATTTTATTTGTCTTAATTATTTTGATTATTACAATTTCGTTTATTTTCACTTTATTTGATATACACAATGAATTATTTCAATTTAAAATGTATGAAATAAATAAACTTTTGTTAAAAATTATTCACTGTCCCAATTTGTTAAAATATTTATGTATTTATAAAATCTATTACAATTTGTTCTTTACGAACCAAACAAAATGTAAAAAAAGTCAAAATTTCACAGCCTTTATATGATGCTGGATGGCCGTATTTTTTGCATAACACACAAAACAATTTTTCTTTTTAATTTTCAGGAATCGTTTGCAGGGTACATTTTGCAATATCATGCATTTCATTGCATTTAACGCATCTATGTGGTAGGAAACCATTAGATGCACTATGAAAGAAACCTTGACAATTTCTGCACTGCGGAATTTCAGGTTTTCTTAAGGTTTCCCAGTGTACACACCGATAAAGAATACATTTAATTGTTTTGAGTACATTAACTTAGCTTTCTTTGCTTATTTGAACCAAATAAATTGGAAGTACATATCCTTCGGAGGTTGATTTTTTTGTTGCAAAAGGACTAACTTTAATAAATTTTAAATTTTCATTTTGAAATTTACATAGTTCTGTTAGAATATCATTTATGTCAGTATTGGCACTTAAGCCTTTTAGTAAGTAAGTCTTAGTAAAGAATTTAGTTTTACTTTTTTCCAGATAAGCTTTAACTCTAACATAATCATCCATAGTTAACATAAACAGAGATATTTTTTTATTTTTATATTATTTTATTTTAAATTTATTTATTTTTAGACCATCTCTAACAAATTTGATTAATTCATTGGGTTCCACATCAAAAATATTTAGAGGTGGGATTTTAATGTTTTTGTTTTGATTTTTTGGTACATCGTTTATTGTGTTTTCTTTATTAATGTTACTTGCATTATTTTTAGTATTGTTTGAGTTGGCATGTGAAGATGTTGTTGGCTTTTCGTGGTCTTGCACATGCTTTTCAAATAACTTTAAACATTCTTGATCGCAATTTTTGTCATTATCAAGAATTGCGCAATAATTGTTTTTTTGTTGTTTAGATATTGTTTCACTTTGCATTTTGCTTTTTCTCACATTTTCTGTTTTTTCAATTATGTCTATAGTAAGATTATTTATTTTTAGCATAGTCAATACTTGATTCTAAGTTTTGAGCATTATGCATACTCATAACTTGTGTTTTTTTTTTAAGAGTCTCTTTCTCTTGCAAATTTGTTTAAACAAGAACAAATTTATGTATAAAAAATAAACACACAACACTATGTATCAGAGAAACAAGCCGAAGTAAAATGATCGGCGGCGGCGGCGGAGTATATTATGGTCGGCGGCGGCGGCTTAAACAAGAAAGTAACGGCGGCGGCTTAAATGTCGGCTAAAATTTGCAAATAATATATATAATAGTAAATTTCTCATATATTTAGAAAATGATCTGATCATTATGGGTATCATTGAATAGGGCTTCAAAATACCTTTTATATGATTTATAATATGGTACTCTTTATTAACATTGTGAACCAAAAATTCCTTTTTGAATTTATATATATGGGGCATTTCATGTCAAGTGAACCAACTTTTGAAATCGATGTCTTCCGATCGGGATGAAATTTGCACCAAGGTTAGCTCTATTGGATAGTAACTCAGACACAATTTTTCAACAACATCGGTCGAGAACTCTCTGAGTTATAGGGGGTAAAATTTTGACAATTTGGTCAAACAGGGGTTTTTTCTTATCCATGTAACTTATTACCTATTGTTCTTAGCAAAATGTGTCCCAAATAGTTTAGATAGCTATTTATGTAATCTTTCGAAAAAAAAAATTTAATAAAATATTTTTAATATTTTTTTTCCGAAATCAAAAACTTTTTTGACTTTTTTTTAAAACACGTCCTTTTTTTTTTTTTTTTTTTTTTTCTTAAAATAAAGTTTAGATATTTTCCTTGAACACCTACTTGGTCGCTTAGTGGGATGCGAGTGGGATATCTATCAAAATAAATATTTTGTAACTCAAAACATAAAATTTTTGACTTTTTTTGCAAAATCAAAAACTTTGTTGACTTTTTTTTTTCAAAATGGACCCTTTTTTAATCTTTTTTTTTAGGTCAAACAAAAGCTTAGATATTATCCTTGAAGACCCTTTTGGTCGCTTAGTGGGATGCGAGTGGGATATCTATCAAAATAAATATTTTTTAACTCAAGACTTACAATTTTTGACTTTTTTTTTTGCAAATACGATTTTTTTTCCAAATGGGCCCTTTTTTTAAAATTTTTTTTGTAGTCAAAAGAAAGCTTAGGTCCATTCCTTTAAGATATTTTTAGTCCCTTAGTGGGATGCGAGTGGGATATCTATCAAAATAAATATTTTGTAACGCAAGACATACAATTTTTTAATTTTTTTTTTGCAAAATCAAAATTTTTTTCCAATATGGGCCCTTTTTTAATTTTTTTTTTTTGCTCAAAAGAAAGCCTAGGTCCATTCCTTTAAGATATTTTTAGTCCCTTAGTGGGATGCGAGTGGGATATCTATCAAAATAAATATTTTGTAACGCAAGACATACAATTTTTTAATTTTTTTTTTGCAAAATCAAAATTTTTTTCCAATATGGGCCCTTTTTTAATTTTTTTTTTGCTCAAAAGAAAGCCTAGGTCCATTCCTTTAAGATATTTTTAGTCCCTTAGTGGGATGCGAGTGGGATATCTATCAAAATAAATGTTTTAACACAAAAATTGTATGTCTTGAGTTACAAAACATTTATTTTGATATATATCCCACTCGCATCCCACTAAGCGATCAAAACCATCTTAAAGGAATAGGCCTAAGCTTTCTTTATAGCAAAAAAAAAAATTACAAAAAGGGCCCATTTTAAAAAAAAGTCAAAAAAGTTTTTGATTTTGCCAAAAAATCAAAAATTGTATATCTTGAGTTACAAAATATTTATTTTGATAGATATCCCACTCGTATCCCACTAAGGGACCTAAAATATCGTAAAGGAATGGACCTAAGCTTTCTTTTGACTAAAAAAAAATTTTTAAAAAAGGGCCCATTTTGAAAAAAAATTCGAATTTGCAAAAAAAAAGTCAATAATTGAATGTCTTGAGTTACAACATTTTTATTTTAATAGATATCCTACTCACATCTTCCTAAGTGACAAAATAGGTCTTAAAGGAAAAGACCTAAGCTTTCTTTTGAGCAAAAAAAAATTTTTTAAAAAAAGTCCCATATTGGAAAAAAATTTCGATTTTGCAAAAAAAAATTAAAAAATTGTTACAAAATATTTATTTTGATAGATATCCCACTCGCATCCCACTAAGGGACTAAAAATATCTTAAAGGAATGGACCTAGGCTTTCTTTTGAGCAAAAAAAAAAAATTAAAAAAGGGCCCATATTGGAAAAAAATTTTGATTTTGCAAAAAAAAAATTAAAAAATTGTATGTCTTGCGTTACAAAATATTTATTTTGATAGATATCCCACTCGCATCCCACTAAGGGACTAAAAATATCTTAAAGGAATGGACCTAAGCTTTCTTTTGACTACAAAAAAAATTTTAAAAAAAGGGCCCATTTGGAAAAAAAATCGTATTTGCAAAAAAAAAAGTCAAAAATTGTAAGTCTTGAGTTAAAAAATATTTATTTTGATAGATATCCCACTCGCATCCCACTAAGCGACAAAAAGGGTCTTCAAGGATAATATCTAAGCTTTTGTTTGACCTAAAAAAAAAAATTAAAAAAGGGTACATTTTGAAAAAAAAAAGTCAACAAAGTTTTTGATTTTGCAAAAAAAGTCAAAAATTTTATGTTTTGAGTTACAAAATATTTATTTTGATAGATATCCCACTCGCATCCCACTAAGCGACCAAGTAGGTGTTCAAGGAAAATATCTAAACTTTATTTTAAGAAAAAAAAAAAAAAAAAAGGACGTGTTTTAAAAAAAAGTCAAAAAAGTTTTTGATTTCGGAAAAAAAATATTAAAAATATTTTATTAAATTTTTTTAATTTTTTTTTCGAAAGATTACATAAATAGCTATCTAAACTATTTGGGACACATTTTGCTAAGAACAATAGGTAATAAGTTACATGGATAAGAAAAAACCCCTGTTTGATCAAATTGTCAAAATTTTACCCCCTATAACTCAGAGAGTTCTCGACCGATGTTGTTGAAAAATTGTGTCTGAGTTACTATCCAATAGAGCTAACCTTGGTGCAAATTTCATCCCGATCGGAAGACATCGATTTCAAAAGTTGGTTCACTTGACATGAAATGCCCCATATATTTCAGTACTTCAGAAAATTTTGATATACAGAAAAAGTTATTTTAGCGATGCCGGTGTTCGATATACCCCAGAATTATGAAGTCCATTCGCCCGGCAGAAGGACGGCAATACATAAAATATGAATATAAACAGAAAAAAAAAATTATGAAAATTTAAACTTTAACTGGGACCTTGATTTGTTCCAAATTTTCAATGTGTGATTATTCTAAAAATAATGCTTTAATGCATTTTAAAAGAAAATTATTATTTTTTTTTCTAAAACACTGGAAAAATATTTTTTCTAAAAACAAGTAAGATAGCTATATATTCGGCTGTGCCGAATCTTATATACTCTTCACCAAATTATACTTCAAAATAAAAATTTTAAATATTTTTAGGTAAACAAAATTTTGTTTACAAATTTTTTTTTAATTTTTTGGGAACAAATTTTTCTGATTGATATTTAAATTTTAAAAACTTTTTTTTTAAATTTTAAATTTCTTTTTTTTAAATTTAATTTTTTTTTTCAATTTTTTTATGGTGAAAAAAAAATCGGGTTAAAAAATATTTTTTCCGATTTTCACGTCATTGCAATGGTCTTTGAAATATCTATCATTAGATATCCATATTGTCTATATTAATCTTAGTAATCCAGATATAGGTCAAAAATCGAGGTTTTTCTTGTTTTTTCCTCATATCTCAACCATTTGTGGACCGATTTTGCTGATTTTAAATAGGAAACTTCTTGAAAGCATGTCTGACAGAATTATTGAAGATTTGGATCCCTAAGATATCTGGGGTTTTCAGAAAATTTATTTCAATAGACAGACTGACGGACATGGCTTAATCGACTCCGATATCAATAAGGATCCAGAATATATATACTTTATAGGGTCGGAAAATTATATTGTAGAAATTACAAACGGAATGATAAACTTATGTATATATAACCTTCTCACGAACGTGAAGGGTATAAAAATACACATGTGTAAATAAAACATTGCTGCACACATAAATGGTTTCAGCGGCGCAGATGATAATCGGTGGCTTTCCTTGAGCCGGCTCAGCTTTTAAGCCGATTGAAGTCGGCGGTGGCGTGGTATTGAAAAATTTGCCAGCGGCGGCTAGCCGCCGATTTTCAGCCGATCGGCTTGGTTCTCTGCTATGTATGCGATAAAACATAAACAAATGTACATAAACAAAAATCGATCTCCGCTAAACGACCTTCTGCAATGACCGTCACGATCGAACTCTCATGAGACTTCTCCTTTTGCAGATATTATCATCTTATCAGCAAACCATTAGTTTTCTTCTTACTTACTTTCGTTCAATTATCCGCTGAGGTGGGATTTTTTGCACATGGCGTAGGATTTTCCATCGACAATAGGAGACCTTTGTGTAGTTCGTTCTGCGATTTCACAGCTTACTTTGGTATCGCTGCAGCCCAAGACATCATCTGTCTGTCTGTTTGTTGAAATCAATTTTCTAAAGACCCCAGATATCTCCGTGATCCAAATCTTCAATAATTCTGTCAGACATGCTTTCGGGAAGTTTCCTATAAATACGAGACAACCTCTGAAAATTTCATAAAAAAAGACAATTTATTGCATGCTTTGACAAAAAAGCAACAAAACGTATGTTTGGATGTGTGTTGGTTTCATTGCTTTGCGTATTTTGTTTTTTTTGATGTTTTGTTTCGTTTGGCGTTGTTGTTGCTTTTTATACAACAAAACGTATGTTTGGATGTGTGTTGGTTTTATTGCTTTGCATATTTTGTTTTTTGGTGTTTTGTTTCCTTTGTAACTTCTACAACTTTTAAAAGTCTTCTTGATATATTTAGGATGCTATACGGCATAGCCGAATATAGCACTCTTACTTGTTTTATGCCCGTAATTTCAACAAGTAGATATCTACGGTGTAAAATACCTAGCAGATAAAGTTACTTAAAAGGTAACTTGACATTAATTTCAAATCAATATCTACGGGTAAAAATGACCAAATACTTTTACTCCATAAGTAACTACTCACTGATAGATATCTATTTGTTGAAATTACGGGCATTAATTGATTTACGTATAAATTACAGATATCAATCAGCTGGTTTTAATAGATAAATAACAAAAGAAAATGTCAAAATGGTTGTGTTTTGAAAAACAAGTTTTTAATTAATTACTAAAATGTTTTATAACAGCCATTTTAAAAGACAATTCACGACGATCGGATTTGATTTGATTAGGTAATCTATCCACAATTTCACAGCACTTACAAAGAACATTCTTAATTACTAATGTTTTATAACAGCCATTTTAAAAGACAATTCACGACGATGGGATTTGATTTGGTAATCTATTCCACAATTTCACAGCACTTACAAAGAACATTCTTGATAATGATAAGTAGTTGTAGTCAGGTACATATATTTAGGTTGGATGTACGGCTACATCTAGAAAAGGTTAATTTGGAGTATAAATAATCCGTTTCTCTTGTATTAATGATTTTATGTAAAAATACTAAATTACGAATTTTTAAATATGTTGTTAAATTACTCCCCAAAATGCGTATAGAAAACTGAGATATCATATTTCCTTTTCTTAAATACATATCTTGCACAATTGTTAATTATCATTTGTAATTTATGTAGCGATATCATATCAAGTTCACCAAAAACGATGGATCCATATGTCATGATAGGAATTATTAAAGTTTTTACCAATTTATGTTTTATGTCACTCAATTATAGTCAGCCGTGTTCCAAAGTTTGCGAAGAACGAAGTACATTTTTGAAATAGTTTGATTAATGTGATCCTTTCAGTTTAATGCGGAATTGATAACAAATCCGAGATTTTTTACAACTTTTGTATATTTTACTACTTCATTCTGCATAACAATGTCTGGTAAGATATCATATGTAATATTACCTGCATGAATAACAAGAGCTTGTGTTTTGGAGGCATTAATTTTGAGGTTATTGTTGAAAGCCCAGAAACAGATTTCACGTAAATCTTCATTTAGACGAAATACTAGATCTTACACAAGTCCAATAGGACGATTTGGACATCATCGGCATATAGATGGATTTTAGAGCTATTACAACAGCAAACAATATCATTAATGAATAGACTAAAAAGTAAAGGTCCAAGAATTGATCCCTGTGGTACACCAGATAAAACAGGCTTAATGGAGGAGAAGGCCATCTTTGAGTTAACTCTTTGTTGGCGACTCAATAGATATGATGTGATAAGATTAACCGCAAATTTATTAAAACCAAAGTATTTTTCAAGTTTTTGCAGTAAAACTTTGTGATTAACTGTATCAAACTCTTTAGAAAAATCGATTAGAACCACAATATTGAGATCACCCTTATCTAATGCAGGTCAAATGTCTTCTAAGACCTTAAGCATTGCTGTACAACAGCTCCTTCCAGCACGATAACCCGACTGAGTATTATTTAGAAGATTTTTTGTGTTAAATGATTTTCAATCAGATTGTAAATCAGGCGTTCAAATGATTTAGAGATAGATGAAATAATGCTTATTGGTCGATAATCTGCCGGTACAGTAGGTTGATTTTTCTTTCCAACAGGAATAACATTGCCAATCTTCCAGTAAGTAGGAAAGTTAGATGTGGTAATTATATGGTTAAATATATGTGTTATAGTTGGTAACACAAAAGGAAGTATCAGTTTAATAAACTTAATGTTAATTCCATCATAACCAAGTGCCGTTGATTTAATAGCCATAATTGATTTTCCTACTTCAACAGTAAAATATTTAACATTGAAAAAGTCACCATGGTACAAGTTGCTATGGTTAATAAGAAAGGAGTATCTATCACTTCTGACACATGATTTTAGGAAAAAGTCATTCATGATTTCAGGGTCAATATCGTATTCAATTTTTCTCTTTTTGACACCAATATGTCCAAGATTTTTCCACAAGTCTTTTGCCGAAATGTTAGTGTCAAGTTTAGTTTGGTAATATAAGCGTTTCATACACTTTGTAACTACATGCACTTTATTTCTCTTTATTTATAGTTGCCTATTGAAAATTGTATTTTTTCTCTCTCTCTGCAAATCAGAACCATTGACAACTTTTTTGGCAACTGTCATTTGTTTCATATCTGTAATAATATGTGGTGCAAACTATAACTATAAATTTTGTATGTACATTTTAGAGAACAAAAATAGTTTTTAAATAGCTTTGTAATTAATTACAGTATATATCGATCAACATATTATCGACATTTTGTTTTATCTACATGCCAAAGCAGTAACTAAAATAGTTATGAATTGTGAATAAGATCTACAACTATCTGTGAACCATTTTTTAGTTTCTGTTTTACTAGTTCCGACTTTAGCTATGATTTCTGAATATACGCCAATATAACTAAACTTAATTTGACTTTAATTAAAACTTAATTTGAAATAATTAATTGAAATACATACTTACCTTTTAAAAACATTCACTAGTTATTACGGAATATGTATGTTAAAGTTAAAATATTCACCCTTTATTCAAAATATTCAAGCCTTATCGTAGTTGGCGTTTTTGTGTCGTTTATTGAGCGTTTTTATAAAATTTTATCGTGGTTGGCGAAAATGCCAGTAAATACGACTCTGTATACAAATCTATTACAAACTACCCGTTAAAACGATATCGTGTTTGTCGTATTTTCCTGTCGAAACAGAAAAAAACTGTCGTTAGAAAATTTACTCACGACAAGAGTAGAAACAAGTAATAAATTTTACATACAATTTTTTTCAGATGATTTTCAAACGTTTTAGGTTAAAAATTTCGACGAAAGCACAATATTTTAAGTTGGTTAAAATAATGGAAAAGAAAACGTATTTGGCTAGATAAATAAAGGTTTAAATAAAATAAACATAAAAAAGAGTGTAATGAAATCCCAGACGACCTAAATTATATTGGGCCACCATTCCGTACAGGTGAGGGTTGGTTGAAGGTATGGGCGGACTTCAAATTTAAATTAAAATAAAAAAAACTGGCGCACAAGGTCGAAAGTCATGCAACAGGCAGTGGAAATTTGAAACATTTTATATTATCACCATTAGAAGAGGCTGCAGTAAATTTATTGGATACAACACAAAGAACCTTTCGGTTTTAAGCGACCGTTATGTGTTTCTCCAAAGCAAAATATCTCGGTTATACAAATGTTCGATATTATTTTAATCGAAGAAAACGATGAAACTGCTGTTAAAAGGCAAAAAATAAATTAATTTTTATTTATGCCGCATTAATAAAATTTAAATGAATTTTTGTAAACAGCTGTGATTTTTGACAGTTATAAGAGGCCGCTTCAGAATCAAATAAAATTAGGTAATCTGTTACAATATGATTTTTTTACTTTGCTGGCGTAGTCGAAAATTTTTCACGATACAATTGAATTTTAAATACGCCTACAAATACGACAGTCGTCTAAATACGCCTACGCCAACCACGATAAGGGTGATTGTTTTTATTGAATTAGTTTCATTTTAGAAAATTTAAAGATCATAGATTGAAATCACACGTCTGTCTCGTTTTAAGTTTAGTTAACGACTCCTTTTACTTATGTCCCGAATATAAAAAGAGATTCGATAAATGTGCAGAGTTGCATTGAGACACAGGGTGACAGTTCGGCCTATTCTGACATCAAATCGACCTCGATTTGGCTAGTAGCATCATCGGGGGTTTAATCAAGCGTTGGACAACTACTACACCACGGTTTAATTTTGTAGGCTGCATACACGGATGAAAACTTTCGGCTGGTAATTTGAATACCAGGGACATCCTCAATCAAATAACGGTCGTTACCCAAAACTTTGGCAATGATGTACGAACCACGGAATTTCGGCTCTTACTTTCTAGAGTCCCCTTCATTTTCAGAATACAGTTTCGGTACAGCATGGTGAGCATTAAAAAGTCTTTCCCACTTTTCTCGTTCCTTCTGAATGTTTTCAACGGCCATACTCCTCTTATAGGTCATGGGAAGATCGTTTCCTTCAATATCCTCATGAATGGCGGCTACTAAGTGGTTGTGAACAATATCGCGTAGTTTGAAATCAAATACTAGTTCATTTGGCGTAAAGCCAGAGGTTGCGTTTCGTTGGGAGTTTACGGCCCATTGGAGCTTTCGTAATGAAAGATTCCAATCTTTCGGATTCTCAACGGTTGTCCGGATAGAGGACAGGATAGTCTGGTTAACCTGCCCGTTAGCCCTCGGAGTACGGACTGTGGTCTTAACATGTTTTATTGAGTTATGGATACAAAAATCCTCAAAAGATTTGGATGTAAAGGCAGTTCCTCTATCGCTAATAATACATTTTGGAAGACCAAAATATGACGTTATCTTGTTCAGGGCGTTAATTACGGGAGTGGTCTTTGTATTGCGTATGGCCTTTACCACTAAATATTTACTAAACGAGTCCGATATTGCAAGAACATAACTTTGTCCTCTTTGAATGGACCCAAGTGGTCGATGTCGACGGTTTGAAACGGTGAAACGGTTCAACTTCACCAAAATGTAAACGGGCTTCGGACTTACCACTTCGGGATTTGTTATAGCAGCAGGTTATACAACTAGCGATGTAATCTTTGGTTTACTTTCCCATCTTAGGGAACCAAAATGTTCGTCGTATTCGTTGAATTGTTTTTTTCAAACCAAAATGACCCATATCATCATGTAAGTATTTTACAATTCTCCATCCAATATCCTTTGGTACGACTAACTTTAATCCATCATCATCCTTGTGGTAAAGTCTAAAATTACGAAGACACTAATCGATTCTAATTTGTCCTTCTTATTCGGATTTACGTTCTCCCCTCAAGATGGTAATAATGTTAAGTAGATTTTCATCCTTGAGTTGCATAGATACTACCCAATCATCAACCTCGGCAGTAACCTTCATTATGAAAGCGGCTGGTTCGATTTCATTTGGCGGGTTATCGGGGGCTCTGCTCAATGCATCCACGTGAGCCATACGGGTACCTCACGATGAATCAGCGTAAAATCATATTCTTGTAGTCGCATCCACCAACGTGCGATTTTTGGTCTAAGCTCCTTGTTGGCCTTCATTTTAGCAACAGCACTACAATCCGTTACCAAACGGAATGCCCTACCCAATAGGTAAATTCTAAAGCTCATAGCTATGATAACGGCTTTCAGCGTCGGTACAGTGTCTACTGTTGTAAAATACGGGTTTCCACTCATTACCATCGGTTGATTGTAACAAAATACCAGCAAGACCCAAACTACTGGCATCAGTGTAAACTTCATGTTGAGCACCACTATTATATAGTGCTAAATCTGGTTGCTGGGTAAGAGTTTCGAGTAGTTTCTCAAAAGCGTGTTGTTGGTCGGAACCCCAATTATAAGGATTTTCCGATTTCCGTAGCAACATAGTAATCGGTTTCGTTATCAATGAATAATTTGGAACGAACTTTCTAAAGAAACCTGTTAATCCCAGGAATCTTCTAATCTCGGTTACATTTGACGGTGGGATTGCCAAACAAAAACCACTACTTTGCAAATCCGATCCATCAATTCGTGATCATTTGAAAAACTCCTATATTCGTGATCAGCGTAAAAATCCTCAAGACGTTTAATCAAAACGTTCTTATTACCAGAATATGGTAATCCAACATCTTTACATTTCTTCTTCAAATCAACAAGTTTAAATTTATTAAAATTATCAACGGAATTCATTATGAATTTTCTTCTTTTATTATACGACACGATTCTTT
The DNA here is from genome assembly GCF_958450345.1 of Calliphora vicina. Taxonomy (NCBI): domain Eukaryota; kingdom Metazoa; phylum Arthropoda; class Insecta; order Diptera; family Calliphoridae; genus Calliphora; species Calliphora vicina. The sequence goes on along the minus strand of NC_088781.1, from coordinate 82,598,225 downwards.
CTTAAATCAACGAAAACATCAAAATATACGTTAAAAGTGTTTAAATACGATCTCGACTAAGGCTGTGTGCAGGTAGCAACACGCATAAAAAAACAGCACACACACATAAAATGATATTACGATGCCGGCTGTATGTACAATAACAAAAACAGCAACGGCGTATACGGCAGCTTCTATGAAGATAATCAAATCAAAACGTATTTGATAAATATTTCTGGAAAATGCGGCTGAATCGGAGTAAAAGCTTTTAATCAGAAATAGGCTATGATTAAACGGAAAAACGCTTACGTACGGAACAAATAAATTTGTTTCTCGAATGTTCCATTTTTCACGGAATCACAAATATACGGCCTTGTGCTAAAACTTTTCTTAAATTCTCTAAAATTCCTCGTTTATATTTCGTGACGTCGCAGGCTAATCCAATCCCACTTCTGAAAATTGTCACACGCAGTGACAAGTAATTATTGAAATAAATAATCGGAACTTTATGTATGTTAAAGTTAAAATATTGTTTTTATTGAATTAGTTTCTGTAAATCTACCGATGGTGTGCCCTGGAGAGGATTTGGAACCCAGGAGGACTGGCCAAATATCCAATTATTTGGCTAGAAAAAAAGCACCAACAATATGGCACTAACAAACAAGAGAAAAAATTTGTTTTATTTTGTCATTCAAATAATATTGTGATCGATATAACTTTCCTTTTTATTTGTTTTTTCCACTATTTAGGGTTTAACAATTTAATTCCAATACAATTTATATTTAATTACAAATTAATTAAATAACAATTTATAATTTCAAAATTTGAGTTAAAAACACAACTTTACAAAATTCAAAGATCAAAAAGCTATGGCGACGATTCGCCAAATTACAACAACAAAAATTTATATTAAGAAAATAAGTAAAAATATTTCTGATGACATTAGCGCTTCCAATTGTCTTCTGTCATCAGATGTAGGATAAAACGGTCCTAAAAAGGGAAAGCCAAGGATGGGAGTACCGACACCATTCATTCAGACTTGAACATCCCGGCGGCCTTGCAGTACTGCAACTCAGAACTGTATCAAAAAAAAGAAAAAAATACTAAAAACAAAAAAAGAATTCAAATATCAATTATATTTCAAAAAAGAATTCATATATCACCAAATCAAAAAGCTCCAACAATTAATTTTCGGGTACGTTGTTTAATCACCCAAAGGCGGTACTCAATTCAATCCAACATTGTAACGTACTGCAAATAATTCAAAAAAAAAAAATATAAAATTATGTAGTTAATGTATCATGATCTATAGAATTTGTGACAGTCCCTTGAACCATTAGGTACTATAGATTGAGACGAACGAGGTCTCTAAATAACCAGACGAACGAGGTTTCTTGGCAAATACTTGGGACGAACGAAGACCCTTGCTCTTTAGGTTGGCGGATGAACTAGGTTCTTCAACAAAAATATGGGTAAAAGTTGAGTTGGAACCGTGGTTACCATCAATTTTAAAAATAGTTTTTCCTTCTTCCGAAATAATGGGAACTTCTAAACTGCTAAATGATGGTATCATCACGGTCCCTGCGACGGTGCTCCTTTTAATCGCATTTTTGTTCTTCGGCTCCGTCAGCGGCGGGTGTTACGGTCCTTGTTTTTAGTTAAAACAAGGGCTTGAGACGTACTAGGTCTCTCACTCTCATGACCATTGGTCCATCGAGGACTCCTGGTAGTGTTTCCTCATAAGCTGAGTACTTTAACAAATACGCCAGGTATGGTCATGAGCCAAACTGCCCGCGCAATAGCGATAAACGGAGACCAGTCACTTTCAAAATCGAAACTCAAAGAAAATTAATGTGTGGGAAGAACTAGGAACTTCTCCACTGGAATTGTTGTTAGTCCACGATCGGTTTTCAGCTCAGCAAGTCGTTTGTTATCATTTTTACCCATGTAAACTTTGACCACATGACCTAAATGCCATTTATTTATCGAAAAATTATCTTCTCGATACAAAACCATGTCATCTACTTTCAAATTATGGTGTACAAATCTATTGCACTGTTGTATGTTCCTAATACAATCTTTTCTCCATTCAGTACGATTTTCTGAAGCGTTAAACTTTTATCGACGAGTATTATTTGAGCTGTTTTTCATTTCTTGTGATGTTCTATGTGTATCGGGCAATTTAAAATGTTTTACTGGTTTATCAGAACTTATTTTTGTGAAAATTGTGTCGGTAATAATGTTTTACGATCAAAAAAACAGAGTTACTTAATAAAACAATAAGGGGAATTGCCAACTAAATTTAAGTAAATTGGTTGGTGTATTTACTAAATCAAATACACACATATTTGTAATAAAGCAGTGCAAAATGATAATAAGGTGTGAATTAGTACTTATCTAATTCACAGACCTTTCACACTGTATTGCCTTTTATAAAACAAATTATTTATCTTGTATCAAAAACAAAATTTTGTACAGGAAAAACAAGAAAAATAAATAAAATTAAAATAAAACAAATTTCACATTTTTTTCCGACAAAGTCCTCTGTTCCCCCAAGAATCCACTAATCCTCTTATCCGGTTCGAAGGACCAATGTAAATCTACCGATGGTGTGCCCTGGAGAGGATTTGGAACCCAGGAGGACTGGCCAAATATCCAATTATTTGGCTAGAAAAAAAAGCACCAACAATATGGCACTAACAAACAAGAGAAACAATTTGTTTTATTTTGTCATTCAAATAATATTGTGATCGATATCACTTTCCTTTTTATTTGTTTTTTCCACTATTTAGGGTTTAACAATTTAATTCCAATACAATTTATATTTAATTACAAATTAATTAAATAACAATTTATAATTTCAAAATTTGAGTTAAAAACACAACTTTACAAAATTCAAAGATCAAAAGGCTATGGCGACGATTCGCCAAATTACAACAACAAAAATTTATATTAAGAAAATAAGTAAAAAGAATATTTCTGATGACATTAGTGCTTCCAATTGTCGTCTGTCATCAGATGTAGGATAAAACGGTCCTAAAAAGGGAAAGCCAAGGATGGGAGTACCGACACCATTCATTTAGACTTGAACAGTTTCATTTTAGAAAATTTAAAGATCATAGATTGAAATTAAGAATTCGCGTCTGTCTCGTTTTAAGTTTAGTTAACGACTCCTTTTACGTACAGTGACGGACAATACAATAGAATCACTACATATGAATTCGATTAAAGCGGTAAAACTACAAAATTTGATTTCAAAATTTAATATTTGTTCATTATATATTATTGCTCATAACGTAAACAATAAATAGAAAAAAATAAAATAAAAAAACACATTCTTATGTTAAAAACGATGTCAAATCTAAAAGACTAAATAAAATATGCGACATTCAAATAGAATCAATCAGTCTTAAAATGATTAAAAATAAAAAATTATCATAAGAATTCGTTGTTTTCTTAATATTTTGTTGCATATCAATTATTTCTAATAACAGCATCAAATCTTTTGGGGATTGAATTTAACAAACTTTCGCATGTAGATCGGGAAATTGCATACCATATTTCCTGAATTTTCTGCCAAAGTTCTTCCTTGTTTTTCAATTTTTCAGGTCCGAGTTTGTCTTTTACTATTTTCCATAGGATTTGAGTCTGGATATTGAGACGGCAATTCCATAACATGAATTTTGTTATATAAAAACCATTTTTTGGCAAGACCTGACGTGTGCTTTGGGTCATTATCTTGCTGGAAGAGCCATTTTAAGGGCATATTCCATTCTGCATGTGGCTTTATAACATTCTCCAAAATATTTACATACAAGGGCTTATCCATATTTTCTTTAATTCAATAAATTGGACCAACATAATACCAAGAAAAGCATCCCCATATAATAATATTTCCCCAACCATGTTTAATCCTTTTTGGTTTTTGCCATTTTTTGGACGTCTAACCCATGTCTTATCATCACTACCAATTAAATTAATGGTCGTTTCGTCCGTCCACAACACATTTTGCCACTTTTTTATATTTTCTGGCCCACACCAATCCTTATGATTGCTCCTGGTTTTAAATGAAATATTGGTAGTGATTCTATTGTAATGTCCGTCACTGTATGTCCCGAATATAAAAAGAGATTCGATAAATGTGCAGAGTTGCATTGAGACACAGGGTGACACACTTATTAATTAATAAAACTTTATAAATTATATTTGTTTAAACACATACATTTTTATGTAAAACAAACGATGACTTTAAAATTCATAAATATACTGAGTATTGTCATGTCCTTCTTCTTTCCTTTAAAACGTCAACAGTAAAAAGTCGATACTAAAGTAATTTGTTATTGTAAAATTTGTTACTAACCAAAAATGACATTATTTTCTATACTAAATTGGATCGTTTATGTATCATAATGTACTTTTTAAAATTGTATATTAATTTAATTTTTGAGGGATCTTTGTTTATAACTAAAATGTACATTAAGATGAGCATAATTCGATACTAATGTAATTTGTTTTTGTAAAATGTTTTTTATATGCTGAATAACATTTTTGCGACACAAAGTACCCAGCAGTTTTAGGAGACAGTACCGAACTAGTGATTTTACCCATCATTTAGGGTGGGAGCTAGTTATTTCAATTGCCACGTGACTAGTCATTTTAACACGGGCATGTCCTATGCAGGGGGTCAATTGTCTCTTTTTGATTACAATGGGACTGTCTAATAGCTGGTCCAAAGTAGGCAACGCATTGGATTCACATACTGGTTACATAGCGTCATTACCTTGCTAGCTTTGTAACTGGTTACTTGATTAGCTACTTGACTAGTTATTTTAACACGTGCATGTCCCTTTTGATTACAATGCGACTATCGGATAGCAGATCGAAAGTAGTCAACGCTTCTGGTGGGTAAAATAAAGTGCAGTACAAAAAAAAGTTTGAAGTGACTTCACCATAGGTTACTAAGAGACACTAAAGTGACTATTGACTTCATGCTATGTTACATGGGATATCAGTATACTTAAGAAAAAATAAAAATAAACTGTATGAGAATTATATTAACACAATTTGTAAAAACCCAGTTTGAACGAATTACTTACAAAACGTTTAAAGTCACTACACTCCAGATTACTTACGGACACTTAAGTGACAATTGTCTTCACGCAGATTATTTGGGATGTATAAATAACCAATTGTATTCTCTCTGCACTATAAAGTGCACACACGTGTCAAATGACCAAAATATATAAAATGGAGTCAGCCAAGTGATAAGACATTTGTGACATTTATTTTTTGGCATTTTTATATTTGGGTTGAAATCTTCTAGAAAAAATCAATTTCCCAAATGTTTCTAGACCAATCAATTTTGAAAATTTAGAAATAAAGCCATTCTTGTTTCACTTCCATTAGAGGACATATTTTAAAAAATTTAGGTTTTTATGGGTTTAGGAAATGTAAGCCCTTTTTCTAATTCATTCCTATGTACAGTGATTTGAAGAATTTAAAAGTTCTATCAAAGAAAAAGTATAAATAAGTAGTTTCTTGTAAATTCCAACTTCTTTCAGATATATTTAATGTTTTCAGGTTGGTTAATTAAGAAAAAACAAAAGTAGATCATTAATCATCCTCTGGAATATAGATGAGCACTTTAATTCTGATAAGTTTATTAATATAATAAATCAGTCTCAGTTAAAACATTAAGTCCCTTTTAGCTATAACCATACTAAACTTATATATTTAAATACAGTTTGAGTTTTTCAGTGCTATATAATTTTTCTTATTTAAATAAGATAAAAGTATGGTAGCACTACTAAATATCAAAAATTTATCGATAGTTTTGATTAAAACAGCTGTTCAACCAAAAAAAAAATGATACATTTTGCCCAATAAGAAAAAAAGTTTATTAAACAATAACATTGTTGGTAGGAAAATGCACAAAAGAAGCTCCAATTGCCACGCATCAGAATTGTAGTTTTTGCAAGACGCTGTAAAAAAATACAGCGCTACAGTAGAGTGAACAAAAACCAAACAACAAAAGTCAGCTGTCAAAAACATATGGTAGTTTATGAAACTTAAATAGAATTTAAATGGCCAATGTTCAGAAAATGGCCCTTTCTATTTATATGTTACTAAGTTCATAAATCAGGGAAATCAATAAGTAAGATCAAAAAATACAATTATGTACCCATTTGTGGGTACATATAAAAACGTATGTAATCAATCACATTTACGTCGATATGATCGTTAATTTCCAAAAATCAAAAATTCCATATCATAATTAAGAACCACATACATCAAATTTGTTCCTGATATATGAACATGTTAAGATTATAACTTTAATGTTTCTAGGATCATTTACTGAGAATAAATAATATATAATCTAGAAAAAAATATCAATAAGCGGGGCTGTGTTAAAATATGTAGTACTGTGTATCAATAAATTAAAGCCTATTCACATAAGATTTTTGACAACAGACCTAGGTTTGAGGCTCTCATAAGAAATATTGTAAAAATACTTTCAATTTAAATAATTGAAATAAATTTTCAATAAAAGTAAATAATAATAAAATTTAAAACAAATACTATTTGAAATTAGTTTTATGGTACGAAATTTAAGATAATCGTAAAATTTATATATTTAATATTGACTTTTTGGCTTTAGTGGTTAGGCTTTAGTGGTTAGAAGTACAACCAACAGAAAGAAAATGTACCCAATGAGAATGTACAGTGTGTCCGCCGGGAAGGTATACTACTACTTTGCCGCCATTTTGATAAACATTAGTATTGACAGTTCATATTTGGCAGTAGAACTAGAAATTAAACTTTTATGTGTTAATCCAGTAAAAAATTAGCTTCTATCAAAGCACTTTAGAAAAACAGCATTTTTAATGTACTTCGAAAAAGGCGCTTCTTAGGTGAATTATCAAATTTAAGCGAGAAATGAAAAACTATAATGAAATTGTGGTATGATGAATTCCACTTGTATTTATTTTATTCGATTTTAATCATAGTTTTGTCGTTTGTCTCTATTTCTTCGATCCTTGACTCACCCATATACTATGCACAACATCTATGTTGTTAGTTAGATTCAATAATTATAATGAAAATTAACATGATGTCCCATTCCTCTAATTCAAATCCACGATTTATTTGTTTGTATTTATTGATTTAGAAGAAAAAGGACCTACAAAATAATACTGATATACTTTAATATTTATTTGTTTAGCTAATCTGGTTCACATAGCTTTTCCAGAAGCACACTCATTAACTATAAGAAGCTTTATCCATCTTAGAGATGCTCAATACACTTAGGATAAATATTTCTAAATTCATTAATTTATAAAGTTTACAAAAATTAACAATTACAATTTTCTAAATTTTAAAAGAAAACATTAAAAAGTAATATTGGTTTGGAAAAAAAAATTAAAAAACTGTTTAACCGATTCTATTTCAACACCAATAGAATTCAACTAATATAATTCACCATTGGTGAACTAACAATTTTGAAAATAAAATAATTTTTTAAATATGAAAAATAAACGAAGTGATGTAGTCAAAGGGCTTAGATTCCTGCTTTGTAGTCGAACAACATGGGTTCGAAACTCTATGGCAGCGCAACAATTTTTATTAAAAAAAATAAAAGTAAACAATATAAAATAGGGAAAAAATACTTTTGAAAAAAGTACAAAATTATATGTATTGAAGTTGTTCCCTTTTTTACACGTTTGTAATCGAATTTCAAATAGTGTGTTAGTTTTTGAAGGATTTTAGGATTGTCTGTTTTATTTTATAAATTCGTTAATGTTAGAAAATAAATGTCCTCTTTTGCCTATTTTTGGGCCCTTTGTTGTCCCCCGTGAAGAAATAATTTTCAAAAAAGTACCTATTAATTATCACTAATACGTACTATTTGAAAATAATAGTTCATCTAATTTTTATTGAGAAAATACATTTTGATAAAAAAGTACCAAAAAAGAATACCATTTTTAGGCCTTAGGAATTCGAATTTCAAAAAAGTACCAAAGGATTTCTAGTCTTTATTGATCTGAACCAGATGCATTTAATATAGTATTTCTATGTTTATTTATGTAGAAGATATACATGTTAACAGAGGCCACTTGAATTTCGAATTTCAAAAAAGTATCAGACACCTGTCGGCTCTTTATTTTGATTAAAGGCGGATGCATTTAAAATTTTATTTCTATGTTTCTTTGTTTTGGAGATATAGAGGTACAGGTTTTACCCGTTTTTGCCCCATTTGTCCCCCTTAACGACCTTATTTCCAAAATCGTGTGATAAAACTCACATATTTTTTATGAATATTTATAATAAATTGCAATGCATATTTACAATAAAAGGTTTTGCATATTTTTAGGCTTTTACTTTTTATATGGGGGATAGGAGCAATTATGCTCCTATCCTTATGAAACTTAACAGTTAGATTTGGGTTTATATAAATATTGTTTATGTCGAATTTCATAAACAATAAATAAGGACCGATTTTCTTCATACTTTGTAGTATGATATCTGGGCACTTGGAATAATATATGCAAAATTTAAATAAGATCGCTGCCTTATTTAAGAATTTATGACTGATACAACGTTATTTTGGAAGGACCCTTGTATGGGAGGTACCCCTAGGGACTATCCGATATGAACCACTTTTAATATTTAGCTTTTCTATATGAAACTAGCCAAGTGTACTAAATTTTATTATCATAGGAGCACTCCTTCTTCTTTTTGCAAACAAATTTATGAACCCATACCACTGTGTGGCGCCCAGCAGGGACTTTTAAAAAAAAGATCTTAGCAAAAAAAAGACATTGAACAAAATGTCATATTGTGAAAAATAGTGTTGTTTATAAACGGTGCGTATTACTAAAGTCAGACTATGCAAATTATTTGACACAATATGTTTCATGTGTTTGATCAAAACTACCTCAAATAATTCATGGGTTGATGTTAGGGTTGCCAGACGGCCTGGAATGGGCTGGATTGTCAAGTTTTTTGTGTCTTGTCCAGTTTCCAGCTAAAACACAATTTGTCCAGTTAAAAAATAATTTCTATCATTTTGCAAAATATTTTTTTTATTAATTAATATTTTGTACAGCGAGTAACCGACCGATTAATATATCCTTGGTCAGCAGTAAAGAGGTAAAAATACATCTTCAAAACGCTTGTCGAAAAGTCACATGGGAATTTGTTATAATGATGATGAAGAATATATGGATGAAGGTTTGTCATAGGCATATTTGTATGTTATGTATAACGTAATGCATGAATTTATCCCTAGAAAGTGATTCCTTTACTATTATAGAACTGTACAGTGAGTAATCTTTTGATTTGCCTTAAAAATCGGTTAAAATATAAAAGCAAAGTTGTAACTATTTTAAAAAAGATTTCATCTCTCGAAACAAAACCTTTACAATTAGAAGCAAATCAATTTTTAAAAAATGATATTACGTAGTTAGAGCAATGATATGATTTCGGAGACGAATCAATTTACAACTAAATTTAATTTTTAAATTTAAAACAATCCCATTTATCATGGGATAACTTATCAAAGCTTCCAAAGTTTTAGAAATATCAAATAAAATTGACGACATGTTGCTTTTGCCACAAGATATTCCATACTTTTTTTTGAATTTTTGGCACTGCGATCTTTGATATTTTTTACATTACTCCGAAAATTGACCTTTATCCTTTTGGAAGTATGCATTTAAAATGGAATGAAGAATTATGTTGGACTTAGAGTAGTTTCAATATTATGGGCAATTATGTGTATATAATTTTAGACAATTTTAACAAATTTTTCAATTTTCAAATCGCGATATTTTTGAAGTGGAAAGGGTTTCCGATGATTGATTTAAGGAACCATTTGGAACCGTAATATGTGTGGTAATTTTGATTAAAATCGAAGATGCCAAATCCAAAAATAGCAGTTTTCTGTCCGTTTTGATATGGATTCTCCCACTTGTGACGTTGAAACAAAATTTTAAAATTTGGATTACAATAAAACTAGAAATATATTCTATAAAAAAGTACACTTTTCTTTTATGATATGCGTCTTACGTTATTTTGAATCAATGATTTCTAAAACCAAAATAATGTATCATCAATATAAATTTGTATGAAATAATAAAATCTTAAATAAACAAATCATATTTAAATTAAAAAAAATGTAAATACTAAATTTTCATAAAGATTGCCTAAAAAATTCTATTGCAACAAATTTATTAAAAAATATAAGAAAACTACCTAAAATAGGGTAAAATACTATTTATTAATTAATTAATCACTCACTCAAAGCATTAACGTTATTTTGTTTAAGAAAATCATGCACTTGATGATACGTTGTTTGAATTTTGGTTATAATTTGGTTATTTTTGAAAATAAAAGTTTAAAATTGTTTACACATATGTATGTAATATGATGTAGTAAATCGTAATCGATAATAAAATCAACTTCGAATTTTTTGATGATACGTTATTTTGCATTTTAGCTGACGATATATCTAGGACTGAATTTAACGTTTCTTTATTTTTTTATTTAATTTTGTAAAATAAAACTTAACTTAAATTTAACTTTTTTAAACTATAAGTGCATTTTTAAAAATCCAGGTAAATTTTTCTTATGATCCAGTTATTTGACTTTTGTTATCTGGCAACCCTAGTTGATTTTGTGGTCACAATGTACACATTTATTAATATTATCAAACACACGAAGGGGAAATATATTTGTCTTGTGGTTACATTTTTGGTAATATTTTTTCTAAATAAAGCTGCAAAAAGCTTTAACTTCATTCATCAATAAAGAAGACATTTCTATAAATTGAAATATTACTAGATTTTGCTTTAAGCCTAGTACTCTGTTCATATTTGCGAAAAATTATGGTTTTTTCATGCGAAAAATTGTATATGCTGTTTGACAGCTAGCTGTTAGTTTTAATTTCGTGCGAAAGAAGTGCTGCATATGTTATTTCGTGTGGAAAAATAAGGTTGCCAGATGTATTTGACATGTTTTCCACAATAAAAACAGAGTACTGCTTTTGCGAAATTATTTCGCATATATTTCAATCCAAATATTTTATATGTAGTTTGACAGCATTTCGCTCGAAATTTTGAACAGAGTACCTAGCTTTACAATTAAAAGAATTGTGAAATTTCAGTACTTTTATTTAAACGTCAAATATTTTATGTTTCTAGTTTGAACAGAAAATATTTATCATGGCAAACAAGAAAACAGGGGGGTTATTATGTAATTCGATTCGAAACGAAACACTTTCGAAATACAATGTGTAAAGCATACAAATTCGAACGAATTTATTTTCGAAATTAGTTAGATAATAACCCCCCCAGCTGAATTTGGTCAATAAAAATTGATTTGCCGATAAGAAAACTGTATTGTAATGTGACCAATGTATGACCACTAAACAGCAAATATTTCCCTCCATTTTGTGTAATTTTGCAATTCATCTGCAAGATCAAACAGCGTCAAATAGTAACTGTTACATCATGTGTAATCGCAAAAGTAGTGTTGCTATATCTTAAATTAAAAATCGCTACATTATGAAAATCGTGAAAAGAACTCAAGCTTGAACAATTTAATAATATAATTATTAACTCTTTATTTATTAAATTATACTAGGATCGCCTGGTGATCAAAATTCGACCACTAATAACGAAATTATACAGTTACTTTTGAGTATACGCAAAAATATTTTTCACTTTTGTGTACAAATACACGTGTATTTAGATGTGCATAAACATGTTGTTGTTGTTGTTTTTCAAGCAAATTTAAAACGCTTTTTATCACTTTTATGGAAAGAATTTTTAAAAAAAATTATATTGTGCACATCTAGAGAAAAACCATATATGTTTCATCAATATTGGTGGACAATAACATACTTAAAAGTGTACCACAAAAAAATGTGTGGCCTATTTATATATAAGATTACTTTCAACGTATTAAAATTTGAACATAGGTATAATTTCACTTCAAGTCTGCAAAATATCCCTAATATAATAAACAATTTTGGAATTCTATTGTATTTGTTTTGGGCTTGCTTAGATTTTTAACTAAAAATCGCTTTATTCAAACAAAACGAATATTACTATGAAAAAATTAACAATAATCAAATAAGCAAACTGTTAAAAAGAAAAAATATATTTTTAAAATGTTGAAAACAATGTACATATATACAAGTGGACCAACTCTTTGACAGCAGTACATACAGTAGCGAGCATAAAAAATGCAACGCCATGCAATGTGATTTTCAACAGCACTGATTTTGCTCAAAAAGATATCTAATTGTCCACATCTGCTGTTTTTATATTCTTATTGATCATTGACAATTATTGTATGACATTTTGTCCAATATTTTTTTACGTAAGGATAATTATAAAAATTTTAGTAAAAACAGTGGTAAAATTGTGCAAGCAAAAAAAAAAAATGCAAATCTATGGAAATTTACTTAATTTTTAAAATTTTGAAAAAAAAAATATAATAAATTTCTGAAAACTATAACAATGTTGCATTACCATTATTACCATCAGGCTGTGTTACCTGATCCATAGAAGGTGACATCATATATTTGGTGCTACCCAAACGAACACATGTGGACATTTATGACTATTGCAACCTCCAAAAGATAATTTAATGATGCAAATATAATAAGGAGAAACCAATTCAATAAACCATATATTATTTACAAAAATAAATTAAGCGCCTGTGCTTTTCGAAGCAGGTCCTATATGCTTAAAATGATGCAGTCGTATGATATGGAAGGTTTTATATTATTTTAGCATTAAATTTCAGCACCCTTCTAACATTAACTAGTCATATCCTTTTGATCTTGAGCTCTTATATACTCAATTTTAGGCACACCACCACAATTATTTGATTTCCTTTTCATAAAGAATATGCGCCAGATTTTAAATTGGTAAAGAAATAAATTAAAATTCTTAAAATTTTCTTGGTTTTCGAAAAATGCACCATATTGAACAGAAAATGCATCATTCGTTAATTCTGTTATCCTTTGTAGATTTCATGTACTTGAATTTATTAGTATTTACAGTAAATTACTGTATTGTAACAATATTATAGTTTTTAGCAATTTTTTATAATTATTTTTTTAAACATTTTAAAAATCAAGTCAATTTTCTCAGAGTTGCATTTTTTTGCTTGCACAATTTTACCACTGTTTTTACTAAAAATTTTATAATTATCCTTACTGTTGGAATAAACTCTATTCCAGTATTGAACAACGTAGTGGAAGTTAACGTGATACCCCGATGTAGTCAAATAAAATACGCATTGATTTAATAATTCAATATTACAAATTCAGTTTGATTTATTTTAAAGTGTTGATTCAATAACTATATATAATCGAATGACAAAATTATTGTTATATTTGACTGTTATAAAACAAGCCAGAGTTGTATGCATTCGGGTTGTAAAGTAAGGTTGCATTTTTTCTTACAATCTCCCTCTCAAACCGAATGCATTTAGAAAAAATTTACAATTTTAGTTTTAATAAATTACAACAATACAAATGTTTTTGTTTAGCTAAAACTTTTGTTAAAATATCTGCAGCATTTTCATTTGATGTTACATATTTTATATCGATATCCTTATCATTGTACTTTTCCCTTATATAATGGAAACGAATATCAATATGTTTGCTTTTCTTCTGTACTGTATGATTTTTAACCAAGAACGCTGCACTTTGATTATCGCAAAAAATTGGAGTAGGGGATACAACATAATCTTCAAACTCTATCTCACGTAAAAGACATCTAAGAAAATTTGTTTCTTTTGTGCCCTGACATAAAGCAATATACTCGGCTTCCATCGTGCTTAATGCCACCACAGACTGCTTACGGGACTCCCATGCTATAGGACCACCAGCCATAAACATTACAAATCCTGAGTAGGACTTACGATCGTTGGTATCACTTGCCCAGTCAGAATCTGTGAAACATTCAAAATTGTTTAGATTATTAGAAAAAGTAATTTTACCTATTGGATGTTTCTTGAGGTATCTGAGGATGTATTTTGCCGCTGCAAAATATATCCTCCATATAAGTTGAGTATAATATCTTGCATTTCCAGTTCACTGGTACATGCCAATAACATGTCGTCGACATAAATGGCAATAAAACATATATTGTTACCATTTCGTTTAATATAAACACAGGTATCAGATTGACATCTTCTAAATCCCATTTCTAGTAGAATATCGTTCACCTTTTTATTCCATTCTCTGCCTGCCTGTTTCAAACCGTATAGAGCCTTAGTAAGTTTACATAGTTTGTTTGGGTATTGTTTGTCTTCGAACATTTTTGGCTGCATCATGTAGGCATCATCTTCTAGGTCTCCATTCAAATAAGCTGCCTCTATGTCGATATGGTTTACTAATAATTTGTGCCTAGCTGCCAAGGCCAACAGTAAACGTATAGTTGAGTGCCTAACTACAGGAGCAAATGTTTCACGATAGTTGATGTTAAGTTTCTGCGAACACCCATGAGCAACCAGTCTTGCCTTATAATTTTCTATAGCACCGTCTGGCGAACGCTTTACAACAAACACCCATTTGCAACCTATTATATTTTTGCCACTAGGTCTTTCAACTAACTGCCACGTTTTATTATTCATTAAAGATTTGTATTCCGCCTGCATGGCTGCCTTCCAATTTTCACAATCTTCTGAATTTAATGCTTCGTTTACAGAGTTTGGGTTTTCGATTTTATTTTACCAGTTCTTACTATTCTTACCTTTATTACCAGTTCTTACTATTTTCGGCCTGCCTCGTTTTCTTTTGTTGTCAACTACAATTGTGTTTTCTCTCTCAGTTTCACTGCTTGATGAATTCACCTGTTCAACTTCTTCTTCATTATCACTTAACATTAAAATATCATCATCCAGTTGAACATTTGTTTCATCAATATTTCCATCACTGTTTTCAATTTGTGCTGCAGAATCATCTTCATTGCTTGCGTTTTCTTTAAAAATGTTAGCATAAAACAATTCTTGTTGATTGTCTTCTAAAAAAATTTGTTCAAATGACTGTTCAAAAAATATGACGTCACGGGCAACAACAATTTGTCTTGTGTTGGGGTTATATAAACGATACCCTTTGGTGTGTAACTGGTATCCGAGAAATTTCATTTTTGAACCTTTTGGTAAAAACTTATTGCCTTTTGGTTTAGGGCCTTTGTTTAATACGACGGCATCACAACCGAACGTTTTGAAATGAAATACTGATGGCTGTTTACCAGACCATCTTTCGTAGGGGGTTATATCACCAAGAACCTTTGTTGGGGACCTATTTCGCAAGTATGTGGCAGCGTATACGGCTTCTCCCCATAAACATTGTGGCAAACCAGATTGCTCTAATAAACACCGCGCCATCTCGACTAGGGTCCTGTTGGCCCTTTCGGCAACTCCTTTTTAGCAAAAAATTCTTTAAATTTAGAATTAACAAATTCTTTTCCGTTGTCGCTCCGGACAACTTTTATTTGGCGGCCTGTCTGCTTCTCCGCAATCGCAGCAAAATTAGTAAATGCATCAAATGCATCACTTTTGTGTTTGAGAAAATAAGTTGATATATAACGAGAGTAGTCATCTATGAAGGTCATAAAGTATGACGATCCACCAACAGTTCTAACTCCAATTGGACCACAGAGATCTGTATGCACTACATCTAACATATCATTTGATAGAACACTGCCATAATTTTTGTATGGTTTCACAGCAATTTTGTTGACAGCACAAGTAACACAATCAATCTTGTTAATTTTTATGTTTAAGCCTTTTACCATTTTTTTAGTAGACAATTTGTTTAAATCATTTGCGTTAATGTGTCCATATCTATCATGCCACTTTCTTGCAATAGAATCATCATCAACAACAGAATTAACACTTTCAATTTCTTTCATTATTTCCACATTCGCAATAAACATTCCATTATCTAAAACTGCTGTCAAAATATTGTTTTCTTCTTTACTTTTCATAAAAGCTTTATTGTTTACAAAATTAACAGAATAATCAGCTTTTAGTGTTTTGTTTATCGAAATAAAGTTAGAATGAAGTTTAGGTCAGGGTTTAAAATTAGTTAAACGTTTTTTACATTTGACTACCGACTGCGCAATAAATATGAATCGTTTTCATATTAATGTGCACAAATACTGAAAATATACAAACTATAAACCAATGCCATATATGCACAAGCTTCATGGTAGAAATATTTGTCGCAGTTTTTCCAAAAATATTTTGTCTTACAAAATATTTTACGTTGCAGCTAGAAGACAAAATGAAAATTTTTCATTTTTAAAACATTTGCTGCCTAAATATATGTATATTTTTGGTTAGCAAAAACAAATGAAATTGCTTGTGTATAATATACAAAAAAATTACTACAAAAACATCATACATGCAAACAAATTGCAGCGTGAAAACCATATACTGCAAACGATATGCGCAGTGAAAAATTCAAACAATGAAAATATGGAAGATGCTAAAAGTAGACTGCCAAACCATACGAAGTTGAAAAATGTAAAATACGAAATTGTGCAAAGTTAAAAATGTTTAAAGCGAAAATGTTTATTTTTAAAATATTTCCGCCGCATATATGGTTTTGTTTTGCCGCATATAGTCATTGAGTAGAAAAATGTGAAAAAACTATGAAGTTGATTTGGGTGTACAAAATAAAAAATTGTATTGAAATGTGTGTTAATAAAGAATTTTAGTGCAATAAAATAGAAGTTTTATTTTTTGAGGTATGTAATTGTATGTATTGTGAAAGATAGCAATGCAGTGAAAATTAAATTAAATAAGATTCTGGGCAAAGGATAGCTAGCGGAGGATATTATTATTGAATTTTTTGATTGATTGGCTTTTTTAATACGAATTCAAATGTATTTATGCTGGTGGTAATAGGAGTCCAGAAAAATTAGTAAGAAAAAAAATAATTTTGTATGTAAAGCGGTTAAAAAAGGATATATAATGCAACAACAAAATGTGACAAAAACAAAATACCATAAATAACAGGATCATTCATTTTATGAATAAAATCTATCATAATAAAGTGTTGTACATTCAAATGTTTCCTTTCGTAAAATTTGTAACAGGAGAACAAACAAAAAAATAAGCAGCATAGAAAATAATTGTGGAAGAACAATTTTATGTGTAAGATATAATGCAAAAAAGGCACAGGTATAAGTACAACAGGAGCAAAACGAAATTAACTGCAACAACATCAACTTATACACACAACTAGGTAATTATGATATAAAATTGCTGTTTGTGTGTACATACAACAACAATTTATGCAAAAATCATAAACAAATACATAAATAGGTTCAATCGTGATCGTGAGTGATTTTGTAGCAGGAGAAAAAAGGATAAAGAGGAATGATAGAAAATGTAAGCACCAACAAAAGAAGGAAAAGAGTTAAAAAGGGATAGAAAATGCAACAAGATTATTATGGAAGGACACATGCATGAAAGCAAGAATAATTTATCACTACAAATGAATACAAAGAGGTTATAAATAACAGGAGATACGCAATTTAAGAAAGTTCCTGAAAATATAATTCTGCAATGAAGAAAATTTTACTGTATACAAATATCAAGTGAGAGCGTGTTTTTCGACTTTGTGTTTTTAAATGCTCATTCATATGTATTCATTCGTAGTATTTCTAACAGGAGAACAAAAAAACAAATAAGCAACAGAGAACAAATTATGCAACGAAGGCTCAACAAATTTTTTACATAGACACGAGTGCAGCAGGAGAAAAAGGAAATACAACAACAACTACTTAACTACTACCTCAAGTAATTTTGAAATGCAACTGTTGTATGTGTGTCCTCTAGCTACATAAAGCAACAACAACACATTCAAAAATAGGAACAAATACAAAGCAAAGGAATTTCTAGACATGTGGTGGAGTACCGTTGCAATTAATTGCATTTTGTTGTTTCTTTACTGTTAATGTAGAAAATTAAAAAGTCAACAACAACTTGCGCAATCTGAAATGCAAATGAGTATGATTGGCTGAGCGTTTGTAACAGGAGTAAAATAAAAAAAGTATAGAATGCTAAAAAAAATATATGTATTGTGAAGGATAGGAATGCAGTGAAAGTACATTCAAGAAGGTTATGAGCAAATGATAGCGGATGATATTATTATTGCATTGTTTGTGTAGAACTGATTTTTGTTGAATACCGTTACAGATCATTTTTTATTACGCATTTTGGTTTATTTTTAGATCGAGGAATTTTTGTCATGTGCACTGAGTTGTTGTTTTTTGTAAAGGATTTTTGTGCGTATTTGTTTTTTATTATTTGTACACTTGTCGTTGTGTCCGTTATTATACCCTACACCATAGTGGGGAGGGTATTATGCGTTTGTGCAGATGTTTGTAACGCCCAAAAATATTAGTCTAACACCTTAAAGTATACCGATCGACTTAGAATCACTTTCTGAGTCGATTAAACGATGTCCGTCCATCCGCCTGGTCGGCTGGCTGTCCATGTAAACCTTGTGCGCAGAGTACAGGTCGCAATTTTGAAGATATTTCGATCAAATTTGGTACATATTACTTTTTCGGAACAAGGACCAAGGCTATTGAAACTGGATGAAATCGGTCCATTATTTCACCTAGCCCCCATACAAATGTCCCCTCGAAATTGGACTTTATCGGTCATAAATGTTTAATTTATCTATGTATCTACACAAATTTCGCTCCAAATAAGTTTTATATATACAAAATTCATGTCACCAAATTTTGTTACGGTCGATTAGTCATAGCTCCCATATAGATCCGCTTCCGAAAATCACTTTAACGTGCATAAATCACTTAAAAATGTTGGTATACACACAAAATTCAACATAAATAACTTTCATATAGACATAAATCACACGACCTAATTTTATGGTGATCGGTCCATAATTGATCATAGCTCCCATATAAGGCCCCTTCGAAAAATCACTCAAAAATATAAATTATTGATATTTTAAAAGAAAAATATTTTTACTCATTTACTTGGTGTAGGGTATTCGGTCAAGCCCGACCATACTTTCTTAATTGTTTTTTTTTTCGCGAATAGTTGTAATATTGATTGCAGAATTATATTTTCAGGAACTTTCTTAAATTTCGTATCTCCTGTTATTTATAACCTCTTTGTATTCATTTGTAGTGATAAATTATTCTTGCTTTCATGCATGTGCCCTTCCATAATAATCTTGTTGCATTTTCTATCCCTTTTTAACTCTTTTCCTTTCTTTTGTTGGTGCTTACATTTTCTATCATTCCTCTTTATCCTTTTTTCTCCTGCTACAAAATCACTCACGATTGAACCTATTTATGTATTTGTTTATGATTTTTGCATAAATTGTTGTTGTATGTACACACAAACAGCAATTTTATATCATAATTACCTAGTTGTGTGTATAAGTTGATGTTGTTGCAGTTAATTTCGTTTTGCTCCTGTTGTACTTATACCTGTGCCTTTTTTGCATTATATCTTACACATAAAATTGTTCTTCCACAATTATTTTCTATGCTGCTTATTTTTTTGTTTGTTCTCCTGTTACAAATTTTACGAAAGGAAACATTTGAATGTACAACACTTTATTATGATAGATTTTATTCATAAAATGAATGATCCTGTTATTTATGGTATTTTGTTTTTGTCACATTTTGTTGTTGCATTATATATCCTTTTTTAACCGCTTTACATACAAAATTATTTTTTTTCTTACTAATTTTTCTGGACTCCTATTACCACCAGCATAAATACATTTGAATTCGTATTAAAAAAGCCAATCAATCAAAAAATTCAATAATAATATCATCCGCTAGCTATCCTTTGTCCAGAATCTTATTTAATTTAATTTTCACTGCATTGCTATCTTTCACAATACATACAATTACATACCTCAAAAAATAAAACTTCTATTTTATTGCACTAAAATTCTTTATTAACACACATTTCAATACAATTTTTTATTTTGTACACCCAAATCAACTTCATAGTTTTTTTCACATTTTTCTACTCAATGACTATATGCGGCAAAACAAAACCATATATGCGGCGGAAATATTTTAAAAATAAACATTTTCGCTTTAAACATTTTTAACTTTGCACAATTTCGTATTTTACATTTTTCAACTTCGTATGGTTTGGCAGTCTACTTTTAGCATCTTCCATATTTTCATTGTTTGAATTTTTCACTGCGCATATCGTTTGCAGTATATGGTTTTCACGCTGCAATTTGTTTGCATGTATGATGTTTTTGTAGTAATTTTTTTGTATATTATACACAAGCAATTTCATTTGTTTTTGCTAACCAAAAATATACATATATTTAGGCAGCAAATGTTTTAAAAATGAAAAATTTTCATTTTGTCTTCTAGCTGCAACGTAAAATATTTTGTAAGGCAAAATATTTTTGGAAAAACTGCGACAAATATTTCTACCATGAAGCTTGTGCATATATGGAATTCGTAAATAGTATTTATATTTTTAGTATGTATACAATGAAATATTATCTTGTTAAATATTTGTTGCAGTTTTCATGTAAAATTATGAATTTTTTTTGCAATTTTTTGACTAATATAGTAGTAATTTTAAACTCTGGTTTAGGTACATACCAAACATTATGTAAAGTGAGCTTACAAAATTCTGTTTTAATTCGAACTTCACCAATACCTTCAGCATTGATGCTCTCACCAGATGCTAATACAATTTCTTGTTTTGATGCTGTTAACTTTGAAAAATACTCTTTAGTTCTGCACATATGAGATGTTGCGCCGCTGTCTAGTACAAAAAGCTGTCAAATTTGTCATCTGTTCATGTAATGAACATGCATAATCAGTTCTCTCATTATCTTTGCATTGAGAGCGAATATGGCCCTTTTTGCCGCATCGATAACATTTTATGTTATTAACATTATTGTTGTTAAACTTTTTCTCATGTTGACTTTGATCAGCTTTTACACGATTTGGGCGTTGATTGTTGTTATTGTTGTTGCTGTTAAACTTTTTATTTCTTTTATAGTCATTCTTTGAATTTGCCGCAAATACTGTTTCATTTTGGTTATAATTTTTGTTACTTTGTCTTATTTCTTCCTCAAATATTTTTGATATTAATTTGTCATATCTGGGTAATTGGTCTCTACTTTCTATGGCAATAACGAAGTTTTCCATTTCATCAGGTAGACTGCACAATAGCAGAATGGATAAAAAATCATCATTTAATGTAATGTCAATTTCTTTTAGTTCGTCAACAATAGAACTAAATTCATTTGTGGGGCAAATTTTTGATTTGTACTAAACTTAAATCTGACAAGTTTTTTAAATAAATTAACTTTTCTTGACGCCGTATCAGCTTTATACAAGGAACTTAAAGTAATCCAAGCACTCTTTGCATTACTACAATTTTTAATGTGAATTAACTCACTTGGTTTGACGCTCAACGTTATGGTCGCAAGTGCTTTGGAATCATTTACAATCCATTTGCTATTTGGCTACCAGGGTTCTGGGCCCATAACCTTTGTTGGAATTAACTCTATTCCAGTATTGAACAACGTAGTGGAAGTTAACGTGATACCCCGATGTAGTCAAATAAAATACGCATTGATTTAATAATTCAATATTACAAATTCAGTTTGATTTATTTTAAAGTGTTGATTCAATAACTATATATAATCGAATGACAAAATGATTGTTATATTTGACTGTTATAAAACAAGCCAGAGTTGTATGCATTTGGGTTGTAAAGTAAGGTTGCATTTTTTCTTACACTTACATAAAAAAATAGTGGACAAAATGTCATACAATAATTGCCTATGATCAATATGAATATAAAAACAACAGATGTGGACAATTGGATACCATTTTGAGCAAAATCAGTGCTGTTGAAAATCAAATTGCATAGAGTTGAATTTTTTATGCTCGCTACTGTAACTCTGTATTTATGATAGTAACAAAAATTTATATTTTTCACCAGCCACACAGAGCTTCATAGAAATGTTTTAAATTATAATTTCTTTGAGTGTAACAACGTTTCTCTTTGTATTTAACCTTTAAATATTTTTATTTATCATTCCCTCTAAATTGTTATTAATTCGCTTTGAAATTAGGGGCCTTTTTTCTATGTAATTACTGTTTTTATTTACTTAAATCTTCTGCCAGAATTATGTTCATGCAATTTGTTTTATAGTTAGTAAGTTAGTTATAAGTAAGAACTCTATAAACCAAGAAGCTTGTACTTAGGTTTTATATGAAACCTGTTTGTGTTTTATTTGGAAACACACTCAATTTATTGGGAAGAAGAGTTACCTCAAAAAAAATATGGTCTTTCGAAATCTTCTAGATAAGAATTAGTGACTTGGAGTCTACTAAATTTCAAAAAAATCGGCATCTTGCACCTCCGGCGGCAACTACATCAACGCAAAGACAATAGGTTGTCTTATAAAGAGGGCACTTCAACGTTTTTACGGCAGAATAAGTAAGGTAATACTTCATTGTGCATCCAATGTCAGTGAAGCAGTCAACAAACAAGAAGACTATTTGTACATCCTATCCTTGAAAAGTACATCATACTAAACACAAGAAGAATTGGCAAAAACGCAAAAGAAAATGGTATGTACTGTGTTTATTAGTTATTTTGTGCGACATTGTTTTTACTCAAAAAGAAAAAGTAAAAACTAATCTACAAAACAAACAAAAATCATAACCAAAAGAAAAAAAAATAACTACATAGAAAAAGACAATTTACAACAACAAAAATATATGTACCTTTAACCTAAAAATGTAATTTAAAAATACCACTAAATTGTATTATCTCTAATAACCGCTAAACATTATACCACTAAATAATTTGTCACCACTAACGAATTTCTACAAGAAAAGAAAAATAAAATAGAACGAGACATCTGTATGTATTATCATTAAAACAACAATATCAATGTCATCTTTACACCACTTAATACCGGCAAACGTTTCATTCCAACTTGTTCCTATTACTGCACACAACTTCAGGAATGAAGTAATAGAAAACACAAATTGAAATTTAATCGTGGTGCGTGAGTGCAAATTTAAATAAACAATAAAAACATAAGAATTGAATCAAAAAAAATCTGTGAACAAAAAAAAAACTACGAAAAAACACATTAACTAAAAACAGATAAAAGTGGTGGTTAAAAAAGAACAACAAAACACTAGTTGTGAAAAAAGAAAAACAAACACCCTGTAGTAAATAAAATAGTCAGCTGGTAAAAAACACTAACTATAAATTAACTATTTTGCAAATGACTACAAATTGGTTTAAATATCATACAGATATCAACGAAATATACTGCAAGATATCAAAAAAGCACACATAAGAAATAAATAAAAGCAAAATAAGAAAATCTAAAAAAATAAGAAAACAAAAGAAGCATGTCATGACGTGAAATGTCACTTGTAAATCAAAGCAAACAAGGTATTTGAGATAAACAGTGCTAAATTTTAATAGAAATATCAAAACAGAGAAAAACACCAATTAACTATTGAAAGTTTGTAATAATATTAATAAAAGTGTTATTATTATATTATAAAATAGTTCATTTAAAATTAAAATATAAAAATGTACAGTAAGAGGCATTTTTTAATGCAAAAAAAAAAATAGTATAACCCCCATTAACACGAAGTCTGGTTATGCCTTAACTAACAGTTATATTGTCGGTTTTTTTGTATGAAAACTGTCAGTATAACTACAAGGTGGCGCAAAAGTAATCCTCCTATCAGAAAATGTTTTGACATTTGTGTAGTAAACACATGCGAAATACACGTTAATAAACAATGTTATGCTACACTGCTCCAGAACTCGGAATATTGCTGACTATTTATTTGACCAATAATCGGTCGGTTTTTTCATCAAAAATAATCATGAGTGATGAGGCCCATTTCCATCTTAGCGGGTACGTAAATAAGCAAAATTTACGCTTCTGGGGTACTGAAAATCCGCGTGTAACCCACGAAGAGCCATTACACCCGCTCAAAGTCACTGTATGGTGTGCTGTTTTCGCTGGAGGATTTATCAGATCTTTTTTCTTCGAAGACGTCGCGGTCCAAACGGTTACTGTGAATGGTGAGCGCTACAGAGCAATGATCAACGAGTTCTTTTTGTCGCAACTTGATGAATTGGGATTGGAGAACATGTGGTTCCAACAGAACGGTGCAACGGCACACACTGCACGTGCCACAACCGATATGGTGAAGGATGCATTTCCCGGGCGCCTAATCTCCCGTTTTGGCGATTTGAACTGGCCAGCAAGATCGCCTGATTTGACCGCTCTTTTTGTGGGGCTTTTTAAAGTCGCGGGTTTATGTCAACAAGCCTCAGACTCTTGCAGCTCTTAAAGACAATATCCGTCAAGAATGTGAGGACCTATCGCCGGAAGTTTTGGCCAAAGTAATGGAAAATGCCAAAATGCGGCCATTTACATGACATCATATTCTCGACTTGATGTAAAAAAATTAAAAAACGAAATAAAAATAATCCACAAGAAGAATCAAAGTTTTTCATTTTTTTTTTAATTACAGCCAAAAAAACATCGGAAGTTTACTTTTGCGCCACCTTGTATTAGTTAACACATAACCAGACTTCGTGTTACTGGGGGTAAACCGATTATTAATAACCAATATTTTAATTAACTACAAATTGGTTGATAAATAAGTAATTAGTAGTCAATTTTAAAGTCATGCAGAGATGGATTGACTACAGCCTATGACCAGGGTTGTCAGATTTTTTTTACCTCCATCGCCAAAAGCTAAACGAAAAGTCGCCAAAATATTTTTTTGTAATTCTACATACATATTTGGTTGGTAAAATTAACATGTTTAGAACGGCCAATGCTAAGCCTTTAACAATTCCAGCTGCATCGCATCTAAGTTTAATTGATATATGCTAATTTTGAACATTACAATTCATATTAACCTGCAGATACTTTTGGATTTAAATAAAGTTAATGAATTTTGAAAATTTCCAAAATGTCTGAGTTTGAGTATTAAATGAAATAAATATACAAAAACATTCATACACTCCCAGATTTCAGTTTGCTTTTAACAATTCCAGCTGCATCGCAATATTTGTAAACTTGTGGCCAAAAATCTAACAAATTTGTTGAAATTTCACCTTTAAAGATCTAAGTTTAATTGATATATGCTAATTTTGACCATTACAATTCATATTCCTCTGCAGATAATTTTGGATTTAAATAAAGTTAATGAATGAATTTTGAACTACCGAAAATTTCCACATTTTAATATTGAAAATTCATTATATATATAATATAATATATAAAAAGAGTTATATTTTCTGGTAACTGTTTAAGCATTTCTTTTAAAAGTTTTTTATGTACAAAAAACCATTTTCTTTTAAAATGTCTACATCATATTCCTCCATTTTTATATTTTGTAATTCCGTTCCAAATTCTGTGCCAAAATCGATAGATTCCAATGGCAGAAAAGGATCCGGCGAACCAATAGCCAAATTTAATGAGCAGAAGAAAAAATTAATATTGTTCAAACTATTTGATCGTGTATGCTACCTGCATCCATATGATCAGATAATACGTGATTAATTTTAATTATTAATTATTGGGTTAATAAATATCAAAGAAATGAAATTATTTCAAGAAAAACAAATAATTTGTTAAAAATCGCCAAATAAATCGCCAACTAGTCTGTAAATCGCCAAAAAATCGCCATGTCGCCAATTGGAAATTTTGGTCGCAAAAGGCAATGAAAAATCGCCACGTTTGGCGAGAAATCGCCACATCTGACAGCCCTGTCCATGACATGTTAATGTAATGAGTGGCGACAAGGAAAAAAGTCACTTTATCAACTAGATGTGCTTATTAAAAAACCAGTTTGAAGTTACTTAAAAATGTGTTTGAGTTCCTACAGCACAGAATATACAGAAGTGTCAAATTTGACGTTTAAAAAACGCCAAATCAGATGTTAGGGCAGTTCTCATAAAAAGAGATAGCAATATATTTTGTACTACAATATCAGTGATGTGTTAAAGCCAAACGCTATATACAATACGAATTTGGTAGACAAAGAAATGTGAACAAAACAAACAAATAAATTTGTAAGACAATTTTTTCGTAGTCTGTGGCACAAAATTTTTTAAAATGGAAAATTATAAAAATGTGTGTATTGTTTACGTGTAAATTTAAATGAAACAAAATTCTTGGATGTTTTTTACATTTGCAAAATAAAACTCCACATGTACAATGGCAATTAAAAGTGAAATATTACAAAAATAAATGATTGCATCAAACTAAATCGGAAAGAAATTGAATTATTGCGGCAGAAAATTAAGACTAAAACAAAATGAAAAGGGCAGTTACTAAAAATGAAACAAATATAGAACTATATTATTTTCTGTCTCGTGACGCCTCTGTATACTTTGGGCCTACAGGGCAGTTTATAACAAAAGAAAATAATACACAAAATATATCACTAACCAATTTATGTTTAGAACAAAGTATAAAAGAAAATATGAAAAATTTAAATACAACAACTATACCAGTTTTAAAAACACAGACAAATACTGTTAATAAACAAGCTTATGATACACTAACAAAGAATAGTGAGAGTTTGAAAGTTTTGAACACTAAACAAACCACAATAAATAATGATGGCACACTGAAGGGCGCTATACCAAAAAAAAGATAAGTACATTGAAATCACCAGTACTACCAGGTATGCTTAATATGTAAGTATTAATAAAAGAAATTTACGTCCCCAAAATAATAGAACAGCTCGAATAATTTGATCAAAACATTTGTTGAACTCATTGGAAAAAATAATTTCCATATTGTTCCAATAAGAAAGAGACAAAAATAGTCGTATACACTGAGGATTTTTATAGAAAAATCTCTCAATACCTAAATGATAATAAAAATAATTTTTATACCTATCAACTGAAAAGTAGTAAAGGGTTGACAGTTGTTATTAAAGGCATAGAGTCCAGTGTTGAGACTAATGATATCAAGAATTGGGCTACGAAATAAGAGCTATAGTTAATATATTCAATTAAGATAAAATTCCTCAGCTAATGTTTAGAGTCGAGTTGGAGCCAGAAAAAAATAAATTGAGGGGAAATGAAACTCACCCAATTTACTCAACACGATGTCTGTTAAATCGTAGAATCGTAGAGCCTCTTAAAAGAAATCGTCCTGGTCAATTGCCACATACTAAAAATTTGGACATACTAAAAATTATTGTACCTTGCGCACAGTGTGTATGGCATACGGAGACCTCCATTCTTCACCATAATGTGATATCCTTAAGAATGGTCTCGGAAGAAAATGTGGTAATTGTGGTGGCGATCATTCAGCCAAATACCGCGGGTGCCCAGTTTATAAGGAGCTATTGAACAGATTAAGAGAGAGGCAAAAGCTAATAAGAGGGAAAACATCTGAAGTACCAGCCTAAAAATTTGAAAACACCTATACACCAGTCAATTCTGAAGTTCCGCTATTGAACAAAAAAGCAGCCTCAACTCAATTCAATTCACAATCCGCTCAAATTGATCAGCCTAAGAATGTAGCAGGTACTTATGTCAATATTTTGCATACTTATGTCAATATTATGCACGCGCTTACCCAAAATATTACCTCTCTTAATCAAAATATGACAAACTTTATGTCATCCATGCAAAACACAATACAAGAGCTTTTAAGAGCGCAGAACCAAATGATACAAAAAAATGAGTTATTTAAGACTATGTTTCTCGAATGCAAACGGTTTAAACCAACACAAATCAGAGGTATCCCACTTCATGCAGAATAAAAACATCGACATGCTATTGGTTTCGGAAACTCATCTTACCAATAGGTATAACTTTTATATTTCGGGTTATACATTCTACTGTACAAATCATCCTGATGGTAAGGCACATGGTGGCAATGGTATTTTAATTAGAAATCGTTTAAAACTTTATCCCCTAGATGAATTCTCAAAAGACTATATGCAGGCAACATCCATTCATCTGGAAAGCTTTGCTGGAGATTTAAATATAAAAAATTGGTTTAAATATAAAAAATATATAAGCAGTCATATCCACACACATCTTTGTATTCAGTGTGAGGAAGATGTAGATAAAAGTGTCAATGACTTTACGTCATTAATTGTATCGGCTCTAAATCATTCAAAGTCAAATATTTCCTAAAACTTAAATGCACATTTCCAACTCAGATATTGAACGACTTCTTTTAGAAAAGAGAAAACTCAGAAGAGAATGGCAACAAAATAGATCACCTGCTGCAAAACAGAGGCTGTCTGCTGCTAGTAAAAATCTGAAAAAGCCCTTCAATTAGAAGAGGATCGCAGAAATAGAAGTTACATTCAAAGTTTGACAAATACCAAACACACAAATTTTTCCCTTTGGAAAACCCTTTGGAAATATCAAGCCACCGGTGGAGGGAAAAGTCCTTTAAAGAAAGCTGACGGTACCTGGGCTCGCAGCACGGAGGAAAGGCTAAAATATTTGCCGATCACTTAAGTACAGTCTCTCAATCAAACCAGCCAACAATTGTTGGCGGGTTTGGTTCAACATTATCTTTGGTGTAAACATTATCTAATGATGACATATTAGCTATAAGCCCAGAAGACATTAAAGAATTAATCAAGGATAATATAATATTAAAAAAAATCACCTGGAAATGATTCAGTTCACCTACTATGATTAAAAACCTACCGAGTGTGGCAATAATTGTGTTGTATACAATATTTAATGCGATCTTTATACATGGAGTATTTCCGACAAATTGGAATAATGATACCAAAACCAGGTAAAGACTTGACCGTACCATCCTCCTATAGTCCAATAAGCTTACTTCCTTGCTTATCGAAGCTATTCGAAAAAGTGTTCCAAAAGAAAATTATACCATTTAAATGAGAAAAATATAATTCCAGTTCATCAATTTGGTTTCCGGGAACGCCACGGAACAATCGAACAAGTTAATCGTATTACCGGAGAGATAAGAAAATCTTTTGAATTAAAGAAATATTGTTCAGCAATATTTTTGGATGTCGCTCAAGCCTTCGATAAAGTATGGCACAAATGCCTGGGATATAAAATAAAATGTTTGCTGCCACCATCTACTCATAAACTATTGGAATCTTATCTATCGGACCGTATATTTACAGTTAAGTACAACGATTACGTGACAAGAGAATATAGGATTGGAGCAGGAGTGCCACAAGGAAGTGTTCTTGGACCTACCCTCTATTTGATTTACACCTCTGATTTGACTACGCTAAGCCTAGACTATAAAGTCACCCTGTATAAAATCATTTTAAAACCAATTTGGACATATGGAATCCAATTGTGGGGAACGGCCAGTAATTCCAATATTGAGCTTATACAGAGGGCCCAGTCGAAAATTCTTAGGCCAATGACGGGTGCACCATGGTACATAAGAAATGAAAACATCCACAGGGACTTGGAAGTGACACTAGTGAAGGATGAGTTTAAGAAAGTCCGCGATAAATATATACTGAAACTGCAATCCCACCCAAATCCGCTTGCTCGTCTTCTCGCACAGAGCCAAACCAGATCAAGGCTTCGTAGAGGAGATCTACCACACCGCTAAGATGAGGTCCATGCATCAAACAATGCTCTCGATAGAGATCAATTAGTTTTAATTTTAGTTATAAGATTTAAACCACTTATTGTTAGGCCTAATGATATAGGCAGATTCAATAAATAAATAAAAAGTAAAAAAAAAGTTAATAATAAAAAACCTTCACGTTGTCCACAAAAATATTTGCAAAATATAAATCAAATTATAAATAAATCATAATATAAAGTTTTAACAAAATTAACTACAATCAAATAAAATAAAAGAAAACAAAAACTACAACAACACTAATCTACCGGTGCACAGTTTATTTTGCCGCCAATTTTTAATTTTAAATACTCATATTAAAGTTAACACATGAGAACCTCAGAAGCCAAAAATTCAGGTCTCTGTGTAAACATTTTCGCTATAAACAGGATGATTCAATATGCACCTTTTTATTATCTGACTGAAAAGTAGGATTTTGTAATAAATTTTGAAAATTCAATCGCTTATAACTTTTTATTTACAAAAGGGATTTTTATGAAGTAAACGGTTTTCGTTTGTTTTCATATGTTTCCACCACTTTTGAAATCGTTTCCATATTATTTTTAAAAATCTGTTAAATTTAACATAAATTTAAGGTTTGATGGAATATAATCTTAGGGAATTCCTAATATTTCGTAAAAAGCCTAGTACCATTTATTTTTCAGCTTGATCAATTTTTCTGACTCAAGTCCGATGATTACCATACAATTTTACACCACAAAATTTTTTCGACCCAAGGACGAACCTCATTGAAATTGGCTAAAATCGGTCCATACAAATGTCCTCCCGAAATTGAACTAATTAATATAGGTTAGGGTGGGTCAATTTTTTTGACTACTAAGCGTATAGCAAATTCCTAATCTACGGAAAATTCTAAGAACTTTTCCAGAAGAAACCATGGTTCTAAAATTAAAATCGAGCTTCCGGTTTTTTACGAGAAGATTTGGAGCTCAAGACCTCTTTTGCTAGGAGACCTCGGGTATGTTCAATTTTAAAAATAATAATATTTCTTCGTTTGTGTTCCGATTTCAAAAAAATTACATATATATAGAATCTTCTCGTCGAGTACTAGGATTACGAATTTGCTATACGCTTTACGTTTTTTGGGCCCTAACAAATTGACGCACCCTAATATAGGTATCTACACACTACATCATGTCACCAAATTTTATGACGATCGGTTCATAATTAGTCATAGCTTCCATATAAGCCCCGCTTCCGAAAATCACTTTAATAACCATATATCTCTTAAAAATGTTGGTATACACAAAAAATTCAACACAAATAACTCTCATATAGACATAAATCACACTACTATTATCATTATTTAAAATAAAAAACTTGTCTAAGAAAAATCCAACATTTTATTTAATTTTTTTTTAAATGTTATACTACAATAAATACTAAATTTTTTATTATAAATTTCATATGCAAACTGCAAAAAAATTTCTTACTTAAATTATGGCTAATTCACGATGTCGAAAGAAAAATGATTCCAACAAATTTGTATGAAAACTATTCGAAATAATTTTAAAAACTGAGTGTTTTTCATACAAATTTTTTCGACTCAATTTTCTTTCGACATCGTGGAACAAGCAGTAATTCTTAAGAAAATAACTATCAATTTTATAGACATCATAACTACATTACGCCACAACCTAATATTCAAAATAATATAACAACATAAGGGTAAACAAGTAACAGAGCTATATTCGGCTGTGCCAAATCTTATATACCCTTCACCAAAGTATACCTTAATTGTATGTTGAAATAAAATAACAACAAAAATAAACCAAACGCACTCAAATACATACAAATTATGCACGCGTGTGTTTGATTTGTAATTCTCATTTCATTCCACATTGTAGATTCTACCCAAAACAACATACTACATTGAATCTACAATGTAGAATGTTGTTGTTGGGTGTTTGTGCTGTTTACGTATGATAGAGTTGCTCATATGAGAACTCAATATAAAGAACTCTCTCTATTTTGTTAGAGAATAAGATTTACAAAGAAACAAAATAGAATTGGTGATGTATCAATCATGTTTGTGAGTTATTTAGGGGATTTGGAAAGTTGATTTCAACACACAGACGGACATGGCTATATCGACTCCGCTATCTATAACGATCCAGAACATATATACTTTATGGGGTCGCAAATGAAAAATGTATAAATTACAAACGGAATGACAAACTCATGGTGAAGGGTATAAAAAGTCACCTATCAAACAAAAACAAAACGCATTAAAAGTTATAAATTATGGCTAGAGTCGTTATTAAAGAGCGAAAGCGATTAGACGTGCGATCTTTTATGTTGACGGAGTGTTCAAAACAAAATTTGTGTATTAACAACAACAGTAATCATATCAGTATAGCTACTTACTATACTAAAAAAAAAACAATAAACAACTTTGTGCATTGTTAAATGCAATTGCATTAAGTAAAAACAATAAAAACATTTACACATCACTTAATGCAAATGCATTATGCGAAAAACAAAAACAAAATATATATATATAAAAAAAACGTAAATTCCAAACATATTTTGAAAAATAAAAACAATAAACAACAAACAACAAAACAGTGTAGCTAGTAGCATGTCTACTGCTAGTATATCTAGCATTGAAGATGCTAGCGAAGAAAAGGCATGTGAATGGCAAACAATCAACAATACAAATAAACGTCGACAATTAAACTCACCAGGAACCTTTAAAAATAAACGTAAAGCAACAACAAATGAAGAACCAACTTGTTCAACCAACAGATTTGCTGATCTGGATAATGAAAATATTGAAATTAATGCTGAACAGGATTCCATTGAACTTAGACTTCCCCCATTATACATCCCTAAAGTTACTAACGTGAAAGACATGAATCAACAATTTTCCAGTGTTATATCTCCCACACAATACTCTTACAAAGCCCTCGGAGACGGCCAAATCAGGTTAATGGTTAAAACCATTAACTCTTATAGAACACTAGTTTCGTATCTTAAATTTAAAAATATAAGTTTTCATACTTTTCAAATCAAAAAAGATAGGGCTTATAGAGTAGTTATAAAGAATTTACATTATTCAACAAACACTGATGACATTAAGACTTTTATTGAAACTTTTGGTCACAAAGTACGTAATATCTCTAATATAAAAAGTTATCTAACTAAAAAGCCACTTTCAATGTTCTTCGTTGATCTAGAACCTAAAGACAACAATAAAGAAATTTATAATTTAACACATATTAACAATGCGATTGTTAATATAGAACCGCCACGTAAGACCAATAATATCCCCCAATGTCACCGATGCCAACAGTACGGGCACACCAAATCTTACTGTCACAAACCCTACAAATGCGTCAAATGTGGAGGAAATCACATAACTGCGGAGTGTACAAAAAATCAAAATTAACCACCTAAATGTGCCAACTGCCAAGAGTCTCATCCTGCTAGTTATAGAGGTTGTGTAGTCCACCAAGAACTAAAAAGAAAAATGCAAAACAAATTATCTAATTATTACCGTGGACAACCAATACCTAATTCACAAAATGCTGATAGTTCTCATAACTATGTAAACAATTTAAATCCACAAATTTCCCACCATATTTCTTACTCTGATGCTGCAAAAGGCAATATCAACTCAAATAATGTCAGCGAAAATTCTATTTTACAAAAAATTGAAACGCTCCTTACTAAACAAATGGAGATGACTAACACATTATTAAATATGATGTCTTTAATATGTAGTAAACTATGCCAATAGATTTAAGGGTGGCAACATGGAACGCTAACGGAATATTTTTGAAAACTAATTTTATAGATATTTTACTATTATCAGAAACTCATTTTACAAAGAAATCATATTTTAAAATAAATAATTTTGATTTAATAGCCGCTAACCATCCCAACGAAAGAGCCCACGGAGGTTCTGCTATCTTAATAAAATCTAACATAAAATATTTAACAAAAGAACATATAACCACAGAATATGTACAAGCAACTTTTATCAAAATAATATGTAACAATACACCAGTCTCTATTTGCGCTGTTTATTTTCCCCCCCGCCACAACATAAAATGCTTAGACTTTGAAAATTTCTTTAATAAACTCGGTCCACGATTTATAGTTGGTGGCGATTTTAATGCTAAACAACCTTGTTGGGGTTCACGTCTAATTAACCCAAAAGGAAGAGAATTACACAAATTCATAATGAAGAACAATCTTTCAACTCTGTCTACAGGAAAACCAACATACTGGCCCACCGACCCAAGAAAAATCCCTGATCTCTTAGACTTTTTCATTTATTTTGGAATACCAAGTAATATGTTTGATATTAAAGAAAATTACGAATTAAGTTCTGACCACTCACCAATAATACTTTCATACAATACGTCTTTCAAACAAATGCCTAAAATATCAAAGCTTATCACAAATAGAACTGATATGGAATCTTTCTCGTACTGGATAGATGCAAATATTAATCTAAACACTAAACGGACTTGAATTGGATAATGCTGTAGAAAAACTTACAAATCTAATACACGAAGCCGCCTTTAGGTCAACGCCTGAAATAAACTGTACAAATAACCAAAGAAATTCTCAAATATCATTGGAAACACGCGAACTCATAAGACATAAGAGACGACTGAGGAAAAATTGGCAAAGAACAAGAAATCCGAACGAAAAACGTTTACTCAACCAAGCCACAAAATCACTAAAACTTCATTTAGCTGAACTAAAAAATAATTCAATTAGTGAATTTTTCGATTCTCTAAACAACAATATTGATAATGATCACAAACTATGGAAAGCAACGAAATGTTTAAAACGCCCAACAAAAAGACATCCACCATTTAAAGACCTGAATGGTACGTGGTGTAGATCAGACTCAAGCAAAGGCATTAGCCTTTGCAAATCATCTCTATAATGTATTTAATATACAACCACACGAAAATGTTCAAGATGAAGATGTGTTACAATATCTCGATGTTGCCTGTCAAATGAGTTTGCCTATTAAGCCGATTTCTCCTTCAGAAATAAAGGATGAAATAAAAAAATTAAATGTTAAGAAATCTTCTGGTTATGATAATGTAGACGCGAAAGTATTAAAAAACCTAAACAAAAAAGCAATAGTATATCTCGCTAATATATTTAATACCATACTAAGAATAAATTACTTCCCATCACAGTGGAAATGCGCTGAGATCATAATGATTAGAAAACCCAATAAGAATGAAAATGAAATCTCATCATATAGACCAATTAGCTTGCTTAGCATTTTTGCAAAAATGTTTGAAAAAATATTTTTAAATCGTCTATGTCCAATCTTAGAAAGTTTAAAAATCATACCAGATTACCAATTCGGTTTCAGGAAAAAACATGGAACAATAGAGCAAATTCATCGCGTTGTAAATACAATAAGAACATCTTTTGAAGAGAAGAAATATTGTTCAGCAGTTTTTCTAGATATAGAAAAAGCTTTTGACAGAGTCTGGCACAATGGCTTATTATATAAAATAAAAACTATTCTTCCAGCTAGCTTTTATCATATCATTAAATCATACCTGCAAAATCGAACATTCTATGTAAAAATTAATGATGAGAAGTCACTCATTTTTGATATTAGAGCGGGAGTTCCACAAGGTAGTGTGTTAAGTCCAATTCTTTTTTCTATATACATATACAGCTGATATGCCTATACTAGACCAAATACATGTGTCAACGTATGCTGATGACACTGCTATATTGGCAACAAATGAATCACCAATTATAGCTGCAAATTTAGTGCAAACTCAACTAAATATCATAAATACTTGGTCAAAAAAATGGAAAATTACGGTTAACGCAGACAAATCAGCCCATGTTTTATTTAGCTTAAGAAGAGGTGACTGTCCAATGTTGATGCTAGATAATACAGCAATCCCTAACAAAGACTGCATTAAGTATCTTGGTATACATTTAGATCGTCGATTAACATGGAAACAACACATAAAGTCTAAAAGACAACAATTAAACATCAAAAACAGAACTCTATACTGGTTACTAGGTGCTAAATCGAAACTTAACATTGAAAACAAACTTAAACTATATAAAGCTATTTTAAAACCTGTCTGGACATATGGAATTGAACTCTGGGGAACTGCTAGTAATTCCAATCTTGAAATAATTCAAAGATACCAATCAAAAACTCTTAGATTAATTGCTCAAGCACCATGGTACATTACCAACGAAGCCATACATAGCGATCTTGGAATACCCACAATAAAGGATGTGATAAGAACACACAGCGACAGATATTTATCTAGATTGGACAACCATGTCAATACGTTAGCTATTTGTTTACTAGATGACACAGACGAAATAAAAAGACTTAAGAGATACCATGTCTTAGACCTACCATTTCGAAGATAACGACTGACATTTTAATTCTTTCTATATATTTTCATTCTTTTTTTTTTTTTTTTTTTGTCATCTTATAGTTTTCTTTGTATATATATGTATTTATTTACCATACTATAATGTCAATATTGCTAACAATATTTTCAATTATGAATAATGCTAATTTTATTGTTAATATATATGAATGTAATTAATTGTAATGTTATAATTTGTTATTAATTTCTTTGTATTTCTGTTATTATTTTGTTATTTAATTACTGTAAAAAAGAAGATGAATCTGAACTTATATTTGTACTTATTAGAGTACATCTATTAATG
Organism: Calliphora vicina; assembly: GCF_958450345.1. Lineage (NCBI taxonomy): Eukaryota > Metazoa > Arthropoda > Insecta > Diptera > Calliphoridae > Calliphora > Calliphora vicina. Next base: position 82,561,858 of record NC_088781.1, on the reverse strand, counting down.
TCAATTTATATTTTTCATCAAAATTGCTTATTATCTTAAGATAGATTGTAATTTAAATAAATATATATGGGGCATTTCATGTCAAGTGAACCAACTTTTGAAATCGATGTCTTCCGATCGGGATGAAATTTGCACCAAGGTTAGCTCTATTGGATAGTAACTCAGACACAATTTTTCAACAACATCGGTCGAGAACTCTCTGAGTTATAGGGGGTAAAATTTTGACAATTTGGTCAAACAGGGGTTTTTTCTTATCCATGTAACTTATTACCTATTGTTCTTAGCAAAATGTGTCCCAAATAGTATAGATAGCTATTTCTTCGATCTTTCGAAAAAAAATATTTAAAAAAAAAAATAAAAAATTTTTAATATTTTTTTTCCGAAATCAAAAACTTTTTTGACTTTTTTTTAAAATGCGTCCTTTTTTTTTTTTTTTTTTTCTTAAAATAAAGTTTAGATATTTTCCTTGAACACCTACTTGGTCGCTTAGTGGGATGCGAGTGGGATATCTATCAAAATAAATATTTTGTAACTCAAAACATAAAATTTTTGACTTTTTTTGCAAAATCAAAAACTTTGTTGACTTTTTTTTTCAAAATGGACCCTTTTTTAATCTTTTTTTTTAGGTCAAACAAAAGCTTAGATATTATCCTTGAAGACCCTTTTGGTCGCTTAGTGGGATGCGAGTGGGATATCTATCAAAATAAATATTATTTAACTCAAGACTTACAATTTTTGACTTTTTTTTTTGCAAATACGATTTTTTTTCCAAATGGGCCCTTTTTTAAAAATTTTTTTTGTAGTCAAAAGAAAGCTTAGGTCCATTCCTTTAAGATATTTTTAGTCCCTTAGTGGGATGCGAGTGGGATATCTATCAAAATAAATATTTTGTAACGCAAGACATACAATTTTTTAATTTTTTTTTGCAAAATCCAAATTTTTTTCCAATATGGGCCCTTTTTTAATTTTTTTTTTTGCTCAAAAGAAAGCCTAGGTCCATTCCTTTAAGATATTTTTAGTCCCTTAGTGGAATGCGAGTGGGATATCTATCAAAATAAATATTTTGTAACAATTTTTTAATTTTTTTTTGCAAAATCGAAATTTTTTTCCAATATGGGACTTTTTTTAAAAAAATTTTTTTTGCTCAAAAGAAAGCTTAGGTCTTTTCCTTTAAGACCTATTTTGTCACTTAGGAAGATGTGAGTAGGATATCTATTAAAATAAAAATGTTGTAACTCAAGACATTCAATTATTGACTTTTTTTTTGCAAATTCGAATTTTTTTTCAAAATGGGCCCTTTTTTAAAAATTTTTTTTTAGTCAAAAGAAAGCTTAGGTCCATTCCTTTAAGATATTTTAGGTCCCTTAGTGGGATACGAGTGGGATATCTATCAAAATAAATATTTTGTAACTCAAGATATAAACTTTTTTGACTTTTTTTTAAAATGGGCCATTTTTGTAATTTTTTTTTTTGCTATAAAGAAAGCTTAGGCCTATTCCTTTAAGATGGTTTTGATCGCTTAGTGGGATGCGAGTGGGATATATATCAAAATAAATGTTTTGTAACTCAAGACATACAATTTTTGTGTTAAAACATTTATTTTGATAGATATCCCACTCGCATCCCACTAAGGGACTAAAAATATCTTAAAGGAATGGACCTAGGCTTTCTTTGAGCAAAAAAAAAAATTAAAAAAGGGCCCATATTGGAAAAAAATTTTGATTTTGCAAAAAAAAATTAAAAAATTGTATGTCTTGCGTTACAAAATATTTATTTTGATAGATATCCCACTCGCATCCCACTAAGGGACTAAAAATATCTTAAAGGAATGGACCTAAGCTTTCTTTAGACTACAAAAAAATTTTAAAAAAAGGGCCCATTTGGAAAAAAAATCGTATTTGCAAAAAAAAAAGTCAAAAATTGTAAGTCTTGAGTTAAAAAATATTTATTTTGATAGATATCCCACTCGCATCCCACTAAGCGACCAAAAGGGTCTTCAAGGATAATATCTAAGCTTTTATTTGACCTAAAAAAAATATTAAAAAAGGGTCCATTTTGAAAAAAAAAAGTCAACAAAGTTTTTGATTTTGCAAAAAAAGTCAAAAATTTTATGTTTTGAGTTACAAAATATTTATTTTGATAGATATCCCACTCGCATCCCACTAAGCGACCAAGTAGGTGTTCAAGGAAAATATCTAAACTTTATTTTAAGAAAAAAAAAAAAAAAAAAAAAGAGAAAAAATTTAAAAAAAAAGTCAAAAAAGTTTTTGATTTCGGAAAAAAAATATTAAAAATTTTTTATTTTTTTTTTTAAATATTTTTTTTCGAAAGATCGAAGAAATAGCTATCTATACTATTTGGGACACATTTTTGCAAAAATGTGTATTTGCAAAAAAAAAGTCAAAAATTGTAAGTCTTGAGTTAAAAAATATTTATTTTGATAGATATCCCACTCGCATCCCACTAAGCGACCAAAAGGGTCTTCAAGGATAATATCTAAGCTTTTGTTTGACCTAAAAAAAATATTAAAAAAGGGTCCATTTTGAAAAAAAAAAGTCAACAAAGTTTTTGATTTTGCAAAAAAAGTCAAAAATTTTATGTTTTGAGTTACAAAATATTTATTTTGATAGATATCCCACTCGCATCCCACTAAGCGACCAAGTAGGTGTTCAAGGAAAATATCTAAACTTTATTTTAAGAAAAAAAAAAAAAAAAAAAAAAAAAGAGAAAAAATTTTAAAAAAAAGTCAAAAAAGTTTTTGATTTCGGAAAAAAAATATTAAAAATTTTTTATTTTTTTTTTTAAATATTTTTTTTCGAAAGATCGAAGAAATAGCTATCTATACTATTTGGGACACATTTTGCTAAGAACAATAGGTAATAAGTTACATGGATAAGAAAAAACCCCTGTTTGACCAAATTGTCAAAATTTTACCCCCTATAACTCAGAGAGTTCTCGACCGATGTTGTTGAAAAATTGTGTCTGAGTTACTATCCAATAGAGCTAACCTTGGTGCAAATTTCATCCCGATCGGAAGACATCGATTTCAAAAGTTGGTTCACTTGACATGAAATTCCCCATATATAAAAAAAAAATTATGGCTAATTCACGATGTCGAAAGAAAAATGATTCCAACAAATTTGTATGAAAACTATTCGAAATAATTTTAAAAACTGAGTGTTTTTCATACAAATTTTTTCGACTCAATTTTCTTTCGACATCGTGGAACAAGCAGTAATTCTTAAGAAAATAACTATCAATTTTATAGACATCATAACTACATTACGCCACAACCTAATATTCAAAATAATATACCAACATAAGGGTAAACAAGTAACAGAGCTATATTCGGCTGTGCCAAATCTTATATACCCTTCACCAAAGTATACCTTAATTGTATGTTGAAATAAAATAACAACAAAAAGAAACCAAACGCACCCAAATACATACAAATTATGCACGCGTGTGTTTGATTTGTAATTCTCATTTCATTCCACATTGTAGATTCTACCCAAAACAACATACTACATTGAATCTACAATGTAGAATGTTGTTGTTGGGTGTTTGTGCTGTTTACGTATGATAGAGTTGCTCATATGAGAACTCAATATAAAGAACTCTCTCTATTTTGTTAGAGAATAAGATTTACAAAGAAACAAAATAGAATTGGTGAATATACTCAATGTGTATTACACACATCTACACACATATATACACACAACTAAACTTTTGTTTTCTTTTTATTATGCTATTGTATATGTACATTATTTCATGAAACACTAACAAAATAATGGGTTTTTGGGTTTTTGCTTATATCTCGGCCATTTGTGGACCAATTTTCTCGATTTTAAATAGCAACCGAGCCGGAAGAATTCCGGAGATTTCAACACACAGACGGACATGGCTATATCGACTCCGCTATCTATAACGGTCCAGAACATATATACTTTATGGGGTCGCAAATGAAAAATGTATAAATTACAAACGGAATGACAAACTCATGGTGAAGGGTATAAAAAGTCACCTATCAAACAAAAACAAAACGCATTAAAAAAGTTATAGAGTTTTGGCCGCTATTTTTAAATTTGCCACACTGTGCGGTGGCTAGAAAAAAAACAACTGCAGTTGTGTGACGTCACTAACTACTTTAACGATGTCAGAGGTTCCCAAACTAAAATAATAAAAGAAAAGGTATTTTAAAGAAAAAATAAATAACAATTTCTTCAAAAAAAAAATTTTTTCTACAAAAAATTAAACAAAATGTGAAAAATGTATATGGATTGAAAAATATTTTTGGTAATTTTTTTTGGAAATCAGCGGAAGATTTGAGCTTTAAAAATTTACAATTAATAAAAAATTTTTGGACAACAAAATTACAGCAAAGTGCGGTTTTGGAAATAATAATTTAAGAATTTGGTTCATTATTATTTCCTGTTTTAAATACAAACAAAAATATTCGCTTCTTCAAGGTTTTGTTCTGGGTCATTAGGGTTTTTTCGGTTTGGATTATAACAATGGCTGCATCAAAGAGAAGAAGATGACCTGACTTAGTTGGTAGTATTCTGCACAAACTTTGAGAGAACTTGTCCCATAGATAGTTCGTTTGCGTTTCTTGATGTCAAAAAACAAGAGTTAGAAAGAAGATGGGTCAAGTTAGTCGAATCATATGAGGAATATGTTTTAGAAGATGAGGAAACTGAGGGTGACAACCATAAATATGAAGTTTCTTTAAGATACGAGATAACCATAGCGACTTAAAAACTAAAATTGAGAATATGCCTACAAGTAGCAGATCCACATTAAAGTTGACAGCATGTGACATACAAAATTTCGACGGTTACTCCAAGTGGCCTGCGTTCCGAGATATGTTCCAGACAGTTATACGAAAAGATTCATCCGTAGCTCCACCCCAAAAATTATACTATTTGCGAACCAAAGTGAGGGGGAGGCCTACCAAGCCATAAATGATTTTGACTTGGTAGATGATAATTTTCAATTGGCTTGGGAGAAATTAAAAACAGATTTGCAAATAGAAGGCTCTTGGTACATTCATTCGGTCACTCCAGCTCAAAATGAAATATCAACTTATTCAAATTCAGAACACTGTTAACGACTGTGTAGCAATTCTAAAGAATTATAAAATTGAATTGCCTGATTACAATCCATTTTTGATTCACATCGTTGTTTCAAAACTTTCTGATGAAACAATTAAAGAATGGGAAGTTTCTTTGAAAAATCACCGTGAATTGCCTACATGGCAACAATTAAATGGGTTTCTCTCGGAAAGAGTATAAATTCTAGAAACCATGACCACTAGGAAAAAGTCTTCAAGAACTCATATATTTCACACACATAGTGAACAAACTTTAAGTTGCAGGAAATGCAAACAAAATCACCCCCTAGAGCAGCGAAATGCAAACTCACACCACTACACTTTTTAGATCAGTGATGTTCACCCCATACAACAATTGTTTAAAAAATGTACACACATTTGTTGTGCTCTTTTAAAGAGCGTAACAAATGCCTCTCTTTTTAAAGAAATTCATTAAGCATTGTTGTTGGTTGGTTTTTGGATGAAGCATAGCAAACACACGCGTTTCAATTACGATTGAACACAAAAAAGACAAAGTCGAAAATAAATAAACAATTTGAGAGAATTTAGGCCGTATAATGTATATTCTTTCATTTCCTTAAAATTTATATTACTTTCATTTAATAAATTGGTTATATCTGGCAAAAATTATAAATCTAAACATTCTTTATTTTGTTCTTATTTTAAGTTGTTGACATTATGTTTGCTGGGTAGCTCTCTCACCAATACATCTTCATTTTTATTTTTGAACATCACTGTTTTAGATATTGTAGTTGTATGAGTTGAGAATTATTCTCTGGCAAAAACAAATAGCTGAAATAATGAAATAAACAAGCATAAAAGCGTAACACAACCTCCTTCTATCAATGCTCATGCGAGACTGACTGTTTTTATACAATGTGTGTGCTTGCGTACATGTGAAAATAAAAACAAGAGAGCTCATTTGAGAGCTCATTGCATTTCGCTGCCCTAGAGTTTGCAAATCATTTAAGTCACTGTCACCAAGTGAGCGTGTTAAATTTGTTTTTGCCAATAAATACTTCGTTAATTGTTTATCGCTTACACACTTTTAATCAAAATGTATGAGTACAAATACTTGTTCGGTATGCCACAAAATGCATCACACATTGCTACATTTAGAAAAATCTGAAAATTCAACAAGTTACTGGCCTACCTAAACAAAAGCGTAAGACGGAACGTTTTTTTGCGCTTAGCTTTAACGCTGAAATGCCATACCTAAACAACAGCGGCAACGATACGTCAAACAATAAAAACAGGGTTATCAAAAAAATAAATATAACAACCCTGATTAGACAATAACCATATTTCTGATAATATAAAATATATAAATATAAAAGAAAATAATATATGTATACTATTTGAAATATTTACACATACCTCCATTTTCTAATAACAAATATACATATATTTTTTTGCTTATTTGTTTTTCCTTTTGTATGTGTTTACATTTATTGTGTTTTGCAGCTAACTTCACTATTAAACGCGCTGTCAAAATTGGATTTTCCAATTGCAAAGCGTTGCCATAGCGTTATTTCGGTATGCTACATACAAATTGTATGTGCATGAGAATTTTTGACAACTAAAAAACGCTTGCCGCCCGTGTTTAGGTATGCCAGTAAGAGTACTATATTCGGCAGTGCCGAATCTTAAATACCCTCCACCTAAATATGATGGTATAACAACTGAAATAATATAACAATTGTTAGTAAGACTAGTTTACGCAGATCTAATTCAGCAATTTATAATTGAAATTCCTATTAGAACGTATGAAATTTAACAATTTATATACTTAATAATAAGTTAATCAAGTGAAGATTCTTCACTGAAGAAACATATTATAAAAAAGGGTATACAAATATATTTAGACAAATTTCAAGATACTGGGTTGTGGGACTTATATGGGAGATATGACCTATTATGAGTCGATTGGCATAAAATATTCTAACGTGATTTTTATGTATTTACATGCGAGCTGTTGCCAAATATGGACCGATATTCACAAAATTCAGTAGTATGATTTTAAAAATGACTGATCTGTGTACTATTTTGGTTCAATATATGGAACCTATGACCTATTATGGGCCTAAGTATTTGAGTGCTATTTTTGTACAATTTCATATAAACAACGCCATTATCAAGAGTGGACCTTATATGGGAGCTATGACGAATTATGGACCAATATTTAAAAAATCTTGTAGTACGATTCTTGGATAAAAATTACTGATTGGTGTAAAATTTTGGTTCAGTACAGATTATTTTGGATATTTGTGAAGGTTAATGTGTTTTCCGAAGTGGTTCTTATATGGAGGCTATGACCAATTATGGGCCTATCATCATAATCGATTTGGTACATCGATTTTTGTATATATTGAAGAAATTTGTTTCGAATTTCAACCTGATAAATATATTTGTAAGAAATTTGTGAGGAGTTTGTGGACCTTATATGTGAGCTATGGTTAAATATGGACCGATATTCACAGTAGTATGATTGCTGGATACAAATTACTGATCTGTACGTAATTTCATTTTGATATCGATTTGTTTTAAATATTTATTAAGGTTAATATCTTTTTCGGAAATGGGCCTTATAGGGAAGCTATGACCATTTATCGGCCAATCTGCCTAAAATTTGGTACAGTAATTTCTATGTATATGATTATTATTTCTGTCGAATTTTAGCATGATAAATCTATTTATAGGAGATTTATGAGTACTTAACTGATTTTCAGAAGTGGATCTTATATGGGAGCTATGGTCAAATATGGACCGATATTCACAAAATCCCGTAGTATGATTTCTAAATATAAATTAGAGATTTGTATAAAATTTTGTTTTGATATTGATATTTTTCAGATATTTATGTAGGTTATGTAGGTAACCAATTATTGGCCGATCTTCATAGAATTAGGTATAGCGATTTTGGTATATATTGGGACTATTTATGACGAATTTAAACTTAATAGCGATATTAATAAGACATTTATGCTTATTTAAGTGATTTTCGGAATTGAACTTTATATGGGGGCTATGGTCAAATATGGGCCGATCCACAAAAAATTTGGTGTTGTAATTTTTATAAGCACAAAAAATTTGGTGTTGTAATTTTTATAAGCACAAAACTTATTTTTCCTAAATTTTGTGTGGATACTGCAATTTGGTAGTCATTTACAGACCATAGAACTATATTTGTATGGGGGCTAGGAGAAATCATGGACCGATTCCTATAATTTTTACCAGAGTTAGTCCTTCTAATATAAAAATAACGTGTGTAAAAACTCTGCAATATATTTGCACATATAACAAAAACAATTTTAAAATTATCATGTTTTTTTTAGGTTGTCTCACATTTTGGTTCATAACTCTGGTTCCACTGAACCGATTTTACTGATTTTCAATACCAAACTGCTTAGGAGAACAATAAAGTTGCAAGTTTACCAATTTTGTTTGTCTATTTTGGACGTCAGCGTGTTTTACACAGGCAGACGTACAAACAGACGGACATAGCTCAATCGACTTAGAATTTCATAAGGATCAATAATATATATACTTTGTTGGGTCTCAGATGAATATTTCTCAATGTTACACACGGAATGACAAACTTATATATACCCTCATTCACCACTTATGGTGGTGGAGGGTATAAAAACCAATAGTGTACCAACTGGTCATTTCCAACAAACTTCGCAAAATGAGAAAAGTTCAACTTCAAGTACTCAAACCGAAACCAATGCTTTTAATATTCAAGTCGAAAGTTCGTCTGTTTCCGATAGCAACTTTCAAGGTAATATTCAAGCATATTTTGTTCATATAGAAAATTCTGGAGAATTATTTACCGTAAGAGCTCTTCTAGATGCGGTGCAGAAAAGAGTTTTCTTACAACTTGTATACAACAAAAGCTTGCAATTCCACTTGAAAAGCATCCCGCCGGTGGAAGAATTGTAGGAAGTGTTTTGTCACTGTAAAATCGAGAGTTTCAAACTTCAAAATAAAAATCTTGTCAGCTGTGGCGCCAAAAATAGCGAACCTTTTACCACCCCGTCCTATAAAGCTCCAAAATTATGCTGAAATAAAAAATTTAACTCTAGCAGATCCCTACATTTATCAGCCTGCTGCTATTGATATGATAGGTAGCAAGAGAGTCTCATTTTGGCTGGTACTTGTCAGGACCAGATAATATGTCTGAAATAAATGCGTTTTCAAATACAGTGTCTACATCAGATAATTTTCTTCTCCACGATCAAATAAAAAAGTTTTGGGTACTTGATGAGGTCGAAAAAGATATAATAACTGAAGCAGATTAATTTTGGGAAAACTTTTACCAAACGTCTACTACTAGACAATCATATGGTCGCTACGTTGTCTGCTTACCATTTAAAGAAGAATTTCCATTTTTTTTGGTCTTTCAAGGAGCAGTGCTTTGGGTCAATATTATAGGATGGAAAAAACACTCGGGAAGGCCCCCGAATTAAAAGAAAATTATCGCAAAGTTCTTCAAGAATTTAATGATTTGGGTCATATGGAACCAGTATATCACCAAGAAAATAACTCTAAAAAGAAATTCTCTTATTTTCTACCACACCATGCGGCTATTCGACCGGAAAGTAAATCGACAAAAGTTAGGGTAGTCTTAAACGCCTCTACGAAAACGAATAGTGGATTTTTATTGAACTATGTGCTTCATCAAGGCCCAACTCTTCAGTCCGATTTGATGCAGATAGTGCTTAGATGACGCTATTACAAATACGTCTTCACCGACGACATTGAAATTATGTTTCATCAAATTGTGATGCATAAATCTGATCAGCCATATCAGGAGATATTTTTCCGTAATGAGAAGGATAGTTTTGTGAAATTATTCCAAATGAAAACAGTCACTTTTGGATTGAATTGTGAGCCATTCCTGGCAATTACAACTCTACCGCAGTTAAGTGATGACTGCAAACATACATTTCCAAAAGAATCCATGATTTTGAGGAACGAAATTTATGTGGATGATATTTTGTCTGGAGGACATAGTCTTGAGGAAGCGAAATTGAAACAAATTCAAATAACGCGAGCTTGAAATTCAGCAGGCTTCCCTTTAAAGAAAATTACAGCCAATGACAGTTTTCTACTGAATAACTTGGACCGGGAGGATCTTCTTGATGAAGATTTCTTAAAGTTTGATAATTCTAGCACCATTAAAACCTTGCACTCTAAATATTTCATAGGTAAAATAAACGAAAATCGTTGTGCATTTTACTAAATTTTTCGTTATTTTGACAAAACGAAATATTTCGTATAATATACAAATGTTTTTCGTTCTTGTTGCGAGTTTTTATTTTCTGCATTTCACGAAATATTTGTATATTTACCAAGATTATTTTGTTAAATTACAAAATAAATGGTTATTTAACGAACAATTTTCGTAAATAAAGCTTTTAAATTTGGTCTGGTTTACAAAATAAAAATAAGAAAAATATTTCGTAAAAATTATGATAAATTTCTTAAAAATACAAAATTATTTTGTTAATTTTAGAAATATTGCCTCCTGTTTTACGAAATTTTTTAAACTTACGAAAAATATTTTGTAGGTATAAGAAAATATAATATTTTTTTCGTTTATTTTACAAAATTTTGTAAAAAAATTAAATATATTTTGTAAATATATATATTTTTTTGTTTATTTTAGAAAAAAATTGTAAAATCACGAAAATATTTCCTAAATACACGAAAAGTTTCGTTAATACATGAAAAGTTTCGTTAATTTATGCTAAAAAATTGTTTAATTTAGAAAATTTTCTAATAATATTTCGTAAAGTTACTAAAAATTGTGTAAAAATAAAAAAAAATTTTGTTTATTTTAGAAAAAGTTTCGTTAATTTCTCAAGAAATATTTTTTTATTACACGAAAAGTTTTGTTTATTTTATAAATAATAGTAAAAGAAAAAATAATAGCATTTCTGGCATTTAAACATTAAACGTTAAAAACATTTTGAACATAAACAAATTTTAATATTACAAAAATTCGTTTGAATGCGAACATTTTTCTTAAGAATTTTAATTTAATAATATTAATTTATTTCAATATCAATATTTTCATTTACACATATACAAATTTATATGTATTATAATGATAAAAAAATAATGTTTTAATAATAATAATTATGATAAACTAAAGAGACTTCAGTACTGCGATTCACTTTTATAACGATAATCGTATCGTTAAAATAAATATAACGAAAATTTATCGAATTTGCTATTCAGTCAAATTTTTAACGACATTCGCTGTCGGTTGAAGTCAGCTGTTACTTTATGCAGTTTTTCTTTCGTTATGTTAGCGACAATAATTTAAGTTGTGTTTATTTAATCGATAAAGTGTATTTGCAATTTTTTCTTCGTCATCTTCATCTTTTGTAGCTGGAACTATCGTAAAAATAATGGAAACACATTTTTGTTTACTTAACTTATTAATATTTACAATAAAATATAAAAAATATGGGAATTTGACGATTATAGTACTACTAATTATTCAAGTACTTATTTTTGTTCGCGATGTCCCAAAAGTAATCCTTTACATTTTGGCAGGAAATAAGTTGTTTTGTTAGTAGAATTATTTATAAAATTATGTATTTACTAAAAAAAAATAAATAAAAAAATGCAAGTCGCAGCCAAGTGTCGAACCAACAACCTTCCGATTGCTAGTCAACGTTGTACTCACTACACCACTGGTTAATTATTTAATTATGTGTCAAATAATGGTTTTCTACTTTTCGCTTATTTTGATATTTTGTAGACAGAGATGTTATATCTTCAACAATCGTTAAAAATAAATTACTGAATCACACAATCGTTACTGCAAGCGATTATTTATGTCGATAAACATTACGATTGTCGGTTCGTTAAAAGTTAGTGAATCGCACTACAGTACTAACAAATAAATCACATGTTTTAAACTTTCACATTGAATTAAGTATTTTGAAAAAAAAACAAAAATTGGTGTTACACATTGTTAATTAAAAATATTGCAAAATATTAAATTTCATAAAAATCAGCTAAAGAATAAATATTCCAATAATTAAAGGTAATAGAGATGAATAGTCCTTTCAAGAGCATTAAATTAAGTTTGATTTTGTCGATTGTTTTGGATTTCTACAAAGATAATTTATATATTAGTAACTTTTAAACTTAGTTTAAATAAAACACACTTACCTTGTATTTTTTGTACAACATATGCGTAATTGGATTAACATGATGTCCATCTATTTTATAAAACTGAATATTTAAAAAATCCCACATATGGCTGGAAGCTTCAGAATATTTAATTGAAAATACGTGATACGCTTTAAAGCATATGTCTATAGCTTTAGTGATACTGAAAACTTTGTATTTAATGTTGTCAAAGTCACAGAAAAATGATTGGGGCTTATATATGTCCCCTATAACAGTAATGTAAGGGGCAACTGAACCCTCTGACACAATTTTTGTATCCAACTTATCTTTATATGACTCTTCAGTTGGTGAAAATGTTATAAAAGACCTTTTTGATTCCATAATACTATAAAACTTATTTCCTTTATTAGAAGTTTTTGATTTAATTCTTGATGGTGGAAGTAAGGAATGTAAGAGTGTTAAGACTATGAGAAATTTGGTATCTAAAAAGAAAAAATATTTGCATAATCATTATCCATCAATAAATAAAATTCAAAAATTTGATTATATTTGTTTATAAAACCTTTCTACTTACTATAGTCAATGCAATTATTTTTTTGTACAAAATCCCAAAGCTTTTGTTCATCTTCACCTTTAAATTTCGATTCGTTTTCTGGAAATATCTTTTGAGTCATTAATTCAGAAAAATCGTCAAAGCTGTCAAGCAATTCATTTCTCTCTCCATAGATGCGATCGAAATCATTAATGATCTAAATATACATGATTAAATATATTAATTAATTAAAGGGTTCAAGAAGTCAACGTGTTTCCTAATATATTTTTAAATTATTCTTAATAAAAGCTGAATGTCATTTTACTTACTAATCGAAATCCTACTGGATCATTGTACATAGGCCACAAATCCAAAAGTTGTTTTTTTGAATTTGGGTCGCATAGCTCTTTTAAAGTGTTTTGCCGATATTCAAAACAGCCGTTCCAATGACTTAGCATATCTTCAAATGCTAAAATGTTAAACTCATGCCTTAGAACTCTTACATGTCCTTCCTCTTCTTGCGTAGATGGTTAAGTACATTTAGGAACTTCATTAAAGACTTTGTTTTTTTTGTTAATTGTGCTTTTCCAGTTTCTGTATTTGCTGTACAGTTTTCCGAGCGGTGCAGCATTTTGCCGAGTTACGTGGTAATAAGCCTAAAATTATTTCAAGTTTATTGTTGATTTATTAATATTTGGCTAACCAAAACGGGATCGTATTGTTGCATTTTGTATCACAAAATTAGAGATGGCAAGATTTTATCGTATGTTTACTGATGATATTTTTTAACATTTTCTTTTTATAAATAAAACTATGTGTACAATATACAACAAATACTACGGGGCTGTGAAGTGGTCTACTATACATACCATTTTTTCAGTAGGAAATGTTTCGAGTATTTGCTTAGCTATGTTTTCCGATTCTTTCACTGACAATGAGTGTCCTTTATCTATACAAAAATGGACAATTGACTCGCATAAAAGCTTACGTATATTTTCGTTTAAAGAGGACTCATTTCTATAATGCTGAAGAACACTTTGTCCATACGGGTTGGAATATAGAACAGTTTCCAAATTTAATGCGGTTTTCGTATCTCCGGAACGCAAATGTATTATTACATTGTCGACATTAACATTTGGTTTATCATTTAACCACTTTGACCAGTGGTAGATAAATTGTGGTTGAACACCCCAGGATAAATTACTTTTTGACATAATACTTATGGCCAAGTCTTTATCGATATGGCGCATCACTCCAACATATAATTGTTGTTCTAAATAAACAAAAATAGAATTAAGAAGGAGCAATTTCTTAATAAGTATCTGTATAATTACCTATAAAATAATGTAATATGTCACTCATATTCCATTCAGTTAAAAGTTTGTGTAGCTCATCTTTATCACCATACTTTTCTTCAATGTGATTACTTGTTATTGGTATTGTTCGAATTATTAAAATTGCTTGTTTCTACTAACTGTTCTACCAGAACAAGTTTTATGAAAATTAACTGGAGGTCCTGCAATACTATCAATAAACAAAATTTTTATATTACGTTCAGATTCGTCATTCAAATCAATTTCAAATGCTTTAAAATGATGTAGAAACTGTGTTATTTTAACTTCCGAACATATTAAAAACATTTGGGTTGATTTTGAAAAAAATATTATTTCTTCAATTTTGTATATTTGCGCATTATCAATATATGTGTCAAAATACTGATTAATAAAAAACCATTCTTGTAAATTTTAGAGTCATATTTGCATTGTGAGTAGCAGTTGTAGCTATTATCAGAAAACGATTTGCAGAATTGTTCTATTTGCATGTGAAATTTCGATGAAACGATGTGTTGAGGCCATGCTTCATAGTTTTTCATATATTCGTTTATTAAAATGTTTGCAAATTGTAATTCAAACTTTTTTGCCAGGGAAACACAGATATTTTTTCTGGATGTTATATTTTTGGCATAGGCTTTAAATTCGCGATGCTTGGCTTCATACTGGAAACTCCAATAATACCGAGGAGCGCCAGATTGTGAAATAATATCTTTGTAGTGCAACATAAAATGATGCTTTGGTTTCAAACTATCATAAGGTCACATATTCCTTAAGATGGCATTTAATCAAATTATCTAAATAACTCAGTAATTCCTGAGATATATTTGATAGTAATAAAATTTCGATAATTTCCAAAAATTTTAGAAAGAACATCCACATTTCGTCATCTTGAGGAACAAGTTCTCCTAACATTAACAGAAAATAATGCAGAAAACTCATCATTTCACGTGCTGACATTTTTAAATGTTTATTCTTTAAATTATGTACAGTGTTACGGAACGCCCTGTAATGTTTCACAATAGTGCCATCACTGTTCCAATAATTGTGCCATCCTTGTTTCAAATCATCTGTTTGTAAACCGTGTTTTTGCATTCCTTTTCCTTCTTGTTTTCGTATACCCTTTGGTGTGAATTAACAATTATAAATGTTTAATGTCGTTTTAAAAGCCATAGAAGAAAGAGGTGCAAAACTGCGGTGGGTAAATTGTCTTTATATTGTATTTTTTTTATTGTCTTTATTTGTGAAATTAACCGTTACTTTTTTATAGAAATAAACCTAAATATTCAAAACAATATTTTTGTTCAACGCAAACCTCTTTTATTTCTGTCAGCAACATTGCTTTATTTCGCAGTTTTTTTTTGTATATGTGTTTTGTCTTTCGTACAAAATAACTGCGTGTTTGCCGCCGTGGAAAATTTCTACAATATAAAAATTTGGAAATAGTTGTTGTCCATTATGATAGAGCATTCTCCACGCCGGAGTCCTCGTCTACAAGGAAGCGATAATGCAAATGCATCTAACATACCAGCTCAGACACAGCCAGTGTCTAACCAAGTTACAGTGGAACCTGTCGCCGTCGCCACCACCACACCATCAGCCACAACTAGTAAGTCAGCCGCCGTAAGTAATAAGCCTTCTACGCCAACCACAGCAAATGCCTTAAACGTGTTGGAGATGCAAAAGCAAATTGCACTGTTAAAACGCCAGCTTTCAGACACCCATACAAAACTCAGCAATAGTAATCGCCAATGCCAACAGCTCGAGTCAGTTATTCGTAACACGGAATCTGTAAGTAATCATAACCTCACAAAATGTGTTCCCTCTCAAACAACAGATACTGCCGCCAGCACTCTTTTGCCGCCATCTACCGCCAGCATGTATATACCTCCAACTACATCTATAGAGAGCCGTTACACCAATACAGACGTATATACTACACATACAACCACAATGACAACTGCCGCCATGCCGTCATTGCCAATTACATATAGCTCTGCCAGCAGCAACGCCATGCCATCGACGCAAGCAGCACCTGCAGTCGATAATTTTAATATGTATTTGTCACCAAATATTTCCGTTGGGCCACCATCTTGCCAATCATTTTCTACACAGCCCCAGCCAGCAATGAATAATTTTTATAACCAAGGTTTATTACAAAATAATTCGGGTGCTATGATGTATCCACGTAAGCTTCAAGATTTGCCAGAATTTGGTGGGGCAGCGGAAGATTGGCCAATATTTTACACAGCCTATCTTCAATCAAACACAACATATAATTATTCAAATTTTGAAAATAATCAGCGCCTGCAAAAAAGCCTCAAAGGTGATGCTCGCGACTTAGTTAAGTCATTGTTAATTCACCCAAACAACGTTGGTGCTGTCATCGAACAGCTTCGTACTAGATTTGGTAGACCAGAACAGCTGATTCAAAGTCAGTTGCGACAAATAAGAGAAATTCCACATATTTCGGAAAATAATTTATCAAAATTAATACCCTTTGCTACAAAGGTAAGAAATTTGACTGTTTTTCTTCAGTCCGTGGAAGGTCACCAACATATTTCCAACCCGACGTTATTAGATGAATTAATTTTAAAGCTGCAGCCACAATGTTCTTTATGCAAAGGTCAACATAAACTTTATGATTGTCGCAGTTTCCTAAACTCAACTGTTAACAAACGTTGGTCAGACGTTAAGAAGATTCGTGCCTGTTTTTCATGCCTTAATGTTGGCCATTCAACCCGCGATTGTCGTCGTAAAAAAATGTGTTTACAAGATGGTTGTCAACGAAAAC
The DNA here is from genome assembly GCF_958450345.1 of Calliphora vicina. NCBI lineage: Eukaryota > Metazoa > Arthropoda > Insecta > Diptera > Calliphoridae > Calliphora > Calliphora vicina. The sequence goes on along the minus strand of NC_088781.1, from coordinate 82,544,936 downwards.
ACCACAAATTGCTCCATGAAGTTGCCAACGTTGCAGTACCACCTGTCATCCCAAATGAAGTGAGTGAACCACAACAAAGCGTACTCAGCTGTTCTTCCACCAACAACAACAAAAAATTGTTGTTTCGTATTTTACCTGTTACTTTGTATGGAGAAAGATGTCGTATGGATATTTATGCCCTTTTCGACGATGGATCGTCAATTACAATGTTGGATAAGGACATTGCCGAAAAGCTCGGAGTACGTGGTCAGAAAGGTAACTTAAATATACAGTGGTTTGGCGGTCGATCAGCTCAGGAGTCAGTTTTTTCGTTCAACATTAAAGTAAGTGGTATGGGTAAATCTAAGTGCCATTATATGCGTAATGTTTATGCCGTTTCTAACTTAAATCTGCCTATGCAAAGTTTAACAAATCAAGATTTGCAAAATAGCTTTCAAACGTCGTCATTTTTTCCCGTTAAACCCTACACCAACGTAATACCCCAACTGTTAATTGGATTGGATCACGCGCATTTAGGGCTACCAACTAATACTCAAGTAAATTTGTCATCGGGTCCATTTGCCTGCAATACCGAATTGGGTTGGTTAGTGTTCGGCCCCTGTCGTACTTTGTCAACAAATCATCCATCATGTCTTATGGCAAACATAGAAAATGACAGCAGTCTTCATCAGCTTGTTAAGCATTTTTTCAACGTCGAAAGTATTGGTGTAAGATCGGCCCCTCCCATTGAGTGTGATGATGACATAAGAGCAAATGGAATTCTGCTAGAAACAACAAAACGAATTGGGGACCGATTTCAAACCGGCCTCCTATGGAAATATGATAACGTAAAGCTGCCAAACAGTTATCCAATGGCCCTTAGACGCTTGGTGGGAATTGAAAAAAAGATGAAGCAAAATGAAAACTTTGCTGCTGCATACAAAGAGGTAATAAAGGGGTATGTAGACAAAGGCTATGTTCGGAAACTTCGTTTAGAAGAAATAGAGTTACCAAGTGACAAAAAATGGTATTTGCCTCATTTTGGGGTCATAAATCCTAACAAACCAAAAAAGATACGCTTAGTATTTGATGCAGCTGCACAAGTGAATGGGATTTCTTTAAATTCTCATTTATTAAAAGGTCCTCAAGATATTGCATCATTGCCAACAATTTTATTTAATTTTCGTCGTGGTAGAGTTGCCGTTTGTGCTGACATACGTGAGATGTTTCACCAGATTATTGTTCAGCCCGAAGACAGAATCAGCCAACGCTTTTTATGGCGCGATGGAAATCAAAACGACCCTCCTGATGAGTACGAAATGGTGGTCATGACTTTTGGAGCAGCCTGCTCTCCATGCTCAGCACGTTACGTCATGAAAGTCAATGCCACGGTATACAGCCAATCTCAGCCAAGAGCTACAGCAGCCATCTTAAATCATCATTACATTGACGATTTTGTCGACAGCTTCGACAGCGTGGAGGAGGCAGTAAATGTTTCCAAACAGGTACGTGATATTCACAAAAAGGGCGGTTTTGACTTACGAGGTTTCATTTCAAATTCGAATGAAGTCACCCTGGCATTGGGCGGTAGTACAATTTCGAAAACAATGCTAGCAGATGATGACACAGAAAAAGTTTTGGGTTTATATTGGGACTCCCTTTCTGATAATTTTAAATTTCATTTAAAGTTCCATAAAGTTGATTCGTCTGTCATGTCTGGCCACAGAAAACCTACAAAAAGAGAATTACTCAGTATCATCATGTCAACATTTGATCCTCTCGGGTTTTTAAGTTATTTTATTGTTGGTGGAAAATTAATTTTACGCGAGGTGTGGAGACGTGATTGTCGATGGGATGAGGCTATCCCGGAAGACGTTAATAAATCGTGGGAGCAGTGGCGCAAACAAATGAATAAAATTAAAAATTTTCGCGTGCCTAGATGCTATTTTCCATCAGGGTCGCCAGATCGATTTAATCTTCACATTTTTGTTGACGCCAGTGAGGACGCCTTTGCTGCTGTGGCATACTGGAGATGGATTGCTGACGATGGTAAAATATGTACTAGTTTTGTAACATCTAAAACAAAATGTGCACCTTTAAAAAGAGTTACAATTCCACGCCTAGAGCTGCAGGCAGCAGTACTTGGAACTCGATTAATGCAAACAATTTTAGATGGTCACGGATTTACACCTAAAAAATGCGTTTTATGGAGTGATTCCAAAACAGTTTTAAAATGGATTGGTAGTAGTCATCGTCGATACAAACCATATGTAGCACATCGTATTGCTGAAATTTTGGCATCCACCGAAACTGATAGCTGGAAGTGGGTTTCAACCCATGATAACGTAGCTGACGATGCAACGAGAGCGTATAACAATGTTGACTTTTCCTCCTCTACACGTTGGCTGACTGGGCCGGAGTTCCTTTTGCGTAACGAAAATGAATGGTTAAACAATTATACAGCTGATGTTTCAAATAATGAAGACGAGGAAGAGCTTCGCCCTAAAATCTCTTTATTGGTTGTAGGTAATACGTTTATAAATTTTAATCGTTTTTCATCTTTCTCTAGAGTAAAGAGAACAACCGCATGGGCCTTACGTTTTATAAATCGATGTCGTAAAAAAGAGAGCGATGTACAATATTATGGTTTAACAGCTAGTGAACTTGAGTCAGCTGAGCAATTGCTATGTTTACAGGCGCAGAAAGAACGTTTTTCAACTGAAGTCCAGTGTATTAAAAATAATCAACCCCTTCCTAAAAACAGTAATTTAGTGCAGTTAACGCCTTATATTGACGAAATTGGTCTGCTGCGTCTATATGGTAGAATTGATGCAGCCAGCTTTTTGCCTTATAGTTCAAGACGACCAGTGATATTACCATATGATCATGCCTATACAACTCTCGTAGTTCATCACTATCACTGCCAAATGAAACATCAAAATCACGAGGCTACAATATGTGAACTACGTAAAAAGTACTGGATTCCTCAAGTTAGGCGACTACTTCGGAAAGTTATTTCAAATTGCATGTTATGCAGGTACAGTAAGGCTACTCCTCGTATACCAATTGTGGGTCCACTTCCTATTGATCGACTCGAGCCAAACGTCAGACCATTTAAGTACACAGGTCTGGACTATTTTGGCCCTTTGACTGTATCTATTGGCAGGCGTTCTGAAAAAAGATGGGTAGCACTTTTTACTTGCCTTACAATTCGAGCAATACATTTGGAAGTAGCCCATGACTTGTCAACCGACTCCTGCATTATTGCTATGAGAAATTTTATGAATCGGCGGGGTGTTCCAGTACGATTGCGTTCTGACAACGGAAAAAATTTCATTGGTGCTAATGAAGAGGCTAAACGCTTTACAGAAGTTTTTGAAGCAGAACGAATTCAGAATGAGCTGTCTGGGAAAGGTGTTGAGTGGGTTTTTAATTGCCCAATAAATCCGTCTGAGGGTGGAATATGGGAAAGAATGGTTCAGTGCGTTAAAAAGGTACTCCGAAAAACATTAAAATACGTTTCACCTAAAGAACATGTTTTGCAGTCTCTTTTAATAGAAGCAGAGAACATCGTCAATTCACGCCCATTAACGCACTTGCCAATAAGCCCAGACGAAGAAGAACCCCTCACACCAAATCATTTCCTTGTTGGTTATGGAAATGTGGCTCAAACTCCACCAGCTGATGAGGCAGATAGTAAGCTCTGTGGTCTTAGAAAACAGTGGCGTGTTGCAAGAAGTCTTCGTGATAGATTTTGGAAACGCTGGGTACTTGAGTATTTGCCAACATTAACGAGAAGAGTTAAATGGTGTGAAAGAACAACTCCATTAAATGATGGTGACATGGTATTTATATGTGATCCAAATCTTCCCAGGAGTCAATGGCAACGTGGTATAGTAATTCGTGTGTTTGCTGGTGGTGATGGTGTGGTGCGTCGAGCTGATGTAAAAACTGCGACCGGCGTTCTACAAAGAGCTGTATCCAAGTTAGCCGTTCTAGACTTAAATGTTGGTGAAGCTGATCGCTCCACGGGGGCGGGGGTGTTACGGAACGCCCTGTAATGTTTCACAATAGTGCCATCACTGTTCCAATAATTGTGCCATCCTTGTTTCAAATCATCTGTTTGTAAACCGTGTTTTTGCATTCCTTTTCCTTCTTGTTTTCGTATACCCTTTGGTGTGAATTAACAATTATAAATGTTTAATGTCGTTTTAAAAGCCATAGAAGAAAGAGGTGCAAAACTGCGGTGGGTAAATTGTCTTTATATTGTATTTTTTTTATTGTCTTTATTTGTGAAATTAACCGTTACTTTTTTATAGAAATAAACCTAAATATTCAAAACAATATTTTTGTTCAACGCAAACCTCTTTTATTTCTGTCAGCAACATACAGTTATGCCTTGTGATATGTTTCCAGCTTCAAGTTCTCCGTAGTTAAAGGAACACTTTCTGTGGATCAAAGTGTCCAATGTAAAATATTTCTTACGAATTAAGTTTTTGATTATATGGCACATATTGTAATGACACACGCCTTCGAATATGTCATGCATAATATCCACGGAGAAGTTTGCCGTACAATGGAAACTTGGTATATCGTTAAATATACATTCAGATCTGATGCCAGTACTGCTTAAATCATTGGATAATATATCTTGATCGTAATTGAATTTGTTTCGAATAATATTTTCCTCTAATTGAAAACTTTTTTCACTGCAAGGTTTGTTCATTTTACAGAATCTGCAAAAATAGGTATGTCTAAATGATGAAGTAAAGCCAATAATGAGATTCAGACTCAAGTTGTCTCCAATAATAATACCGAGAGAAAAATATATGTTTTTTACACCTTTTGTAGTTTGTATCGAAATTCCTTTTTCTTCTAAATCCTTAAGTTCAATTACAAGATTTGAAAGGCATTTTTCATTCCCAAACCTTTTATAGTCCTTACTTTTAATAACTGATGCTAATAGTATTTCGCTGTTTTTAACAAATGGAAATGAATAGTAAACAAATGTTATAGGGTCACAGTGTGATCCTAAAGGGTTATTGATTTCCGCATCGTCAATATACAAAAAAATCGGTAAGACTATTTTATTTGATTCCAAAAAGGGCTTGCTCTTATTTTTCCACAGTTTTCCATTTATGAAATTACTTTGGGAAGATTTCTTGCTCACAATTTTTTAACACTTTAAGTAACAAATCATCCTATTCAAATATTTTCCGAATTTGGAATGAAAGTGGCATTAATATTCCTGTTACGACGTTGGCTTCAAATGAAACTTGACCTCTTGATGATACTTCCTCTAACTCTTTGTTAATTGTAAATACTTTAAAATCACTCAAGCAATCATTTAACAGTAACCAATTTTTCATTTGGTGATCATTATAACATTCAGAAAAAATATTTGATATGTCGTTTTTCAAAGATAAAATATTTAACTTTGCTGATATATTATTTTCTAAATCGTTTTCGATGACAAATTTATAAATTTTGCTTATTATAGGCAATGTTATATAATCTATAACTCTTTTTTGAATTTCGTTGACATCTTTTCTGCAAAAATTGGATTTGTTATGACACCACAATGAAAACATTACACCATTTTTGTTTGTTAACATATCCAAATGTTGTTCTGAATTTGACGTAGTTTGATGAACGTTTAAAGTAGATTCAGAATTAAATGTTTCATAGTTTGTAGCATTGGAAGCAGCGACAACACTTGTAGAATTTGAAGTCAATGGAAGTTCGGTGAGATGCTCTGCAAAATGTTCACAATTTTTATATGTGCTAGTTTCTTTTTTATTGTGCATTAGTCTAAAATGCTTAGATATGAATGTTTCATTAGGTAAATATATTTGACACAAATAACAATTAATTTTTTTACACTAATTTTACTTTATTTTAATAAAACAAACTATTTTTTAACAAGGCACGTGGACGACTAACGCTTCCATCTCTTTATTTGTTAGTCAAAGCATAACATGTTTTGTTTTTTTGTAGTTGCATTGATTAAGAGCAGAAAAAAATTTGCTCATTTCATTCTACGAAATTATATTTGTGAAGTGCACGAAATTTCTAAATTTACGAAATTTGCCTCTGAATTTAATACGAAAGTTTCGTATTTCTCACGAAATTTTCGTAAAATAAACAAAAAAACATTAACGAAATTTAATTTGTAAAATTCAAAAAATTTCTAAATTTACTAAATTTTTCTACAAGATCTATACACGAAAGTTTTGTATTATAAACGAAATTTTTGTACAATATACAAAAATAATTCTACGAAAAAAATTTTGTAAATTTACGAAATTTGTAAATTTACGAAATAAAAAAATTACTAAAATTTCGTATTATGTACAAAACTTTAGTACAATGTACGAAAAAAATTTAACGAAAAACCATTTCGTATTTTTATGCATGAAATATTTTGAGTGTGGGAATTCGCTGAAATGTGAAGTCAGACTTTTGCTATTATGTAGTAGAACCGAACCAAATTTCGGCCTCCCCCACAAAAAGGCAAATTTTATCGGTTATTGCAAAGCTATTTGACCATCTAGGTTGGCTGGGTCCAATTGTGGTAATAGCTAAACTCTTGATGCAAGAGTTATGGGAACTTAAAGCAGGCTGGCATGAGGGTGTCCCACCGCATATACTTGTAAAATGGAGCACATTTTTACAAAATTTACCACAAATCTCCTCACTGAGAATTCCTAGATGGGTATATTTCACGCCGACTCATCAAATACAAATTCATGGTTTTTGCGATTCATCAGAAAAGGATTTTTGCGGCGCAGTCTACATACGAACCTCATCACCTCATGGCGAAATAAATTGTAATTTGCTAGCAGCAAAAACTAAGGTTGCCCCAATAAAAAAGACTACAATCCCTAAACTTGAAGTATGTGGAGCGATTTTACTCTCAAATTTATGAACTTTATTTGTGGACGGACTCCTCTATAGTCCTCGGATGGCTACAAAATCGTGTAACAAAAATAATAAGTATTGCCAGTAATAGTCACTGGAAACATGTGAAAACGGAAGACAACCCTGCGGATCTTAGTACTCGTGGTTGCTCTCGCCAAGAACTCATTGAGTGTCATAGATGGTGGCATGGACCCACCTGGCTAACCCAGCCCTGTGAACTGTGAATATTGGCCAAAACCTCGAGAATTTGATTCAACCGACTTGCAGACGAAAACGGTTTCAACATTTCACCTGAAAGTTACACCAGTGGATACAAGTAGCAAAAACATTGTTCCCCATGATGAAATTGATGCTGACGTCATAATTAAAATATTTTCGTCTTTCGCCAGAACACTTTGAGTTATTAATTATTGTCTTCGATTCATTCATCGCATTCGAAAACGTCAATTTGAAACCGGAGATTTCATTACAACAAAGGAAATTCGATTTGTGAAAAATCGTTTGATATTAATAGCTCAGATGCATTACTTCTGTAAAGAATACGAATTAAAGACCTGCACAAGCTGCATTGTTTAACATGAAGACAATTGACACATGATGCTTTTGTCATGTCATGTTATGTTCTTTTACCTACTTAACAGCAACACGCAAAGGCTATGTATATCAAAACAAAAAGCAAATGCAGCATCATTTTAACAACATCATAACACACACAACACAAAAAAATTGGCATATGACATGGAAAATAATTTCAAGTCATTTAAATCATGTATGAGACATTTGTTGTATGGATGATTTCAATTCATTTGTAGTATTTATTGTGTACAATAAGAAAAAATAGCCTATAAAAATACAACTGAAATTTATGTTTATATTATATTGTAGGTCAAAATAAAAATACGAAAGGACATCAATGGGTTTTTCAATGTTGTTTTGGAAAATTTTACAATATTTAGTAATATTACCTTTTATAATATGCCAATAATTTTCATGGAATTAAAAATGTAATGTTTTTCACATATTTTAAATATTACCCGTCTTAGGTACAACCGCTGGTATATTATTAAGTCCCCTTTTACAATGCAGAAATTGAAAGGCAGACAGACGAAATTTGTGGGCGAGGGGTTGAAGAGGTAGAGTGTGTATTACAAAGGTTTAGGTTAGTTCAAAAGAGAATGCAAAATGTCTGCCTTTCAATTTCTGAATTGTAAAAGGGGACTAACGGGGTGTTTAATAATTACATTGCTAAATAAAATAAAACTCTATGAAATTGGCCTATTAGACGGTGTTTAATTAAAGCAAATGAAATTAATGTATAGAGTAACTTCGGGTATTGTGGACTATGCGTCTAATGTGGACCATTGTCTTTTTTCAGAAACTATTGAAGGTATGATAAAACTGATTTGTCGTACATTTTACAATTTGTTTGAAACAACAATTACACATTTGCTTTCATGAGTTATTGATATGTTGACTTTTTATTCTTGTATTGAAATTAATGCGACAGCTCAACATTTTTTTCGGCTCAACTAAGAAACAAAATTTGGTACAGTTACTTGGTAGAATTTAATGTTTGGTTGATTTATATAGTTAAAGTGGACACGTAGTTTTGCATATATTTGGTAAGAATTTAAGCACATTTAGATTATTAGGTAAAAATAACTTTTTACCACTGTAACCCAAGTTCGTGTAATGTGGACCACTTAAATTACTTGATTATGTACTACTGGTCCATATTACCCGACAATAACTATGTACTTTGTAAGCAATCTATCTAAGCCACGAACGCGACTTTTTAGTTTGTATTAATAAAAATATATTGAAATTAAATTTTTTAATCATTCATGATTAGCTGGTTCATGAATTTTATGTATTAAATACTAGTCCACATTAGCCTCATATAGTGGTCCATATTACCCTCCAATTTTTTTAATGCTGATTTTTGGGTTCCTTACAATATTTTCACATAAATTTTTTTATCCTTTAACGGAAAAAATATTCAACTGCAAAAACCATTAGAGAATACATTAGCTAATTTATTGCTTCACAACTCTTTTAATATCCATATATATTGTGGCCAAAATTTAGAAAAAACAAAACGGTAGTCCACATTACCCGAAGTTACTCTAAATCGTTAACTGTGTATTCACTGCAGTGAAGAGGCATTAACTGAATGAAGTTTATAACATATTTAATGATATTAAAGACAACGATGAAGTTATCAACAACTTCGTTTATTATACTCGTTGTAAAAACGTGTTTAAATTTAGTAAAGTGTCTCTGAATCTTTCGCGACATAATTGCTACAAAAATTATAAATCTTCGAAAATGTTCCAATGGAACAAATTCAACTGCCTAACGATCTGAAGAAAAATTATATGCCATTTATTAATGATTTTATTGCGTAACTTCACAGAAAAATAGTTTTATAGTTTTTTATGTTATTCAAAAATGTTTAAAATTGTTCTTGGAAAATATTTTTATATGTACATCATTTTTTATTAATTTCAACAGACATTGAGAAAATACGGGCGAAATTTACTGCATTTTGAAGAAGATAAAATGCTCTAATGTTATTGGATTAATTGTATTCTTTACGTTTCAGACTTTTCGATACATTTAGAAATATTGACCGATATTGGGATATTATACAAAAATATTTCAACTACATAAATCATTGGGTAAAGCAATTTATTATAAAATAGCAACAAATTTGTGTAAAAATTTCCTTCATGTACAATTTTATATTTACTAGCTGTCCCGGCAAACGTTGTTCTGCCATAGCTCATACAAAGTTTGAAGACTGCCACTATAATAGTTCTTCAGATATGCAATAATAAATTTTTATTTTGTATGGGAGGTGCCACGCCCATTGTACCTATATAGGTCAATTGTGAATCTAAACCATCCAGGGACAAACTCAAACACACACAAAAAATTTCATCGAAATCGGCTCAGCCGTTACGGGGAGTTCAGTTACTAACACTCTTACAGAAGAATGCCATATCTCCGGAACTACGATGCCGATTTCGTGAAAACTTCACAAAAACTATCTACAGACCATCCCCAACGTACCCTGAAATTTTGGTTGAAATCGGTCGACCCGTTTTCGCAGTTAGTGGTGACATCAAAATGTACATTTCTTTTTATATATAAGATGAACATGTTCTAATTCTGAATGGAAAATGTTTGGAAAAAAATTCAACTCAAGCTACCACACATAATAACAGCAACATCAATAGTTATAGGCATGACATGGTACAACACGGTTTTCGTGTCGCGATGACATGGTACAACATGGTTTTCGCGGCGCGATGACATTGAACAACATGATGTGCGAGTTATGTATTAGGAAACGAGGTTGTTTCTTCTTTGGGAATCAAAATACAATTAATTTTATTTTTATACCCTTCACCTTCGTGAGAAGGGTATATATATAAGTTTGTCATTCCGTTTGTAATTTCTACATTTTTCATTTCCGACCCTATAAAGTATATATATTCTGGATCCTTATAGATAGCGGAGTCGATTAAACCATGTCCGTCTGTCTGTCCGTCCGCCTGTCTGTTGAAATCAATTTTCTGAAGACCCCAGATATCTTTGGGATCCAAATCTTCAATAATTCTGTCAGACATGCTTTCGAGAAGTTTGCTATTTAAAATCAGCAAAATCGGTCCATAAATAACGGAGATATGAGCAAAAAACCGGGACAACCTCGATTTTTGACCTACTTTTGATCTACATCTGGATTACTAAGTCATTAATATAGACAATATAGATATCTAATGATAGATATTTCAAAGTCCATTGCAACGATGCACGGTTGTTTAGAAACTTTTTTTTTTGAAATAATTCGGTATCTCGGGAACTATTGGAGATATTATTACAAAATTTCACATGGTTAGAGCTGAGGTGTTTTTTAGTTGAATTACATTTGTTCAGCTTCCTAGGGGTAATACGGGCCAGTTTGTGCCCCCTCAAAGTTGGTCACCTCGGGTCTCAAAATTTTTAAAAAAATCCCCAAAAATTCATTTATGATCCGAATGAGCTGAAATTTAAAATATAAATAGTCCTTGAGAAGATCTACAAAAAATACGCTTACATGTGTAGGTTATCTCCTTCAGTTGAAGAGATATTTAGGTTTATTTATTTTTTTTTTTTTTAATTTTGCTCGATTTTTGTTTGTTTTTTTAGATATGGCGGCCCAACGGAGGGTCGAATTTTTTTTCAAAATATCAGCTATATTGGCAATAAAATTCTAAATAAAATAAAAAAAAAACTTGGTAACAGTTATCTCGTCCGTGTAAAAAGTTACACGCATCCAAAGTTGGAACATGTAGAATGGGCCTAATTTTTTACGATTTTTCCTAAAAAAGTCCCTATATTTTTTCTTTTGTAGAAACAAATTTTCTTTGGGACTATATACAATTTTTATATGTTCCGGAAAGAAAACTTAATGCAAAAGCATGTAAAGTAAAATTGGGCTCACTTAAGCGGACACAGTATCCCCCAGACCTATCCAAACTTGGACAATTTTAAAAAAAATATTTAGTTTTCAGTAAAAAATTCTAAAAGGCAAAGCACCGATCCTCGAAAAAGTTCCGTATTTGTATAACCCTATATGTTGTTTAAATACTTTGAAAGTTGTTTTACTATCACAAGGTAAATAGCGTCACAGTAGGCACTTGCAATAATAAATTTTTATTTTGTATGGGAGGTGCCACGCCCATTGTACCTATATAGGTCAATTGTGAATCTAAACCATCCAGGGACAAACTCAAACACACACAAAAAATTTCATCGAAAACGGCTCAGCCGTTACGGGGAGTTCAGTTACTAACACTCGTACAGAAGAATGCCATATCTCCGGAACTACTATGCCGATTTCGTGAAAACTTCACAAAAACCATCTACAGACCATCCCCAACGTACCCTGAAATTTTGGTTGAAATCGGTCGACCCGTTTTCGCAGTTAGTGGTGACATCAAAATGTACATTTCTTTTTATATATAAGATGAACATGTTCTAATTCTGAATGGAAAATGTTTGGAAAAAATTCAACTCAAGCTACCACACATAATAACAGCAACATCAATAGTTATAGGCATGACATGGTACAACACGGTTTTCGTGTCGCGATGACATGGTACAACATGGTTTTCGCGGCGCGATGACATTGAACAACATGATGTGCGAGTTGTGTATTAGGAAACGAGGTTGTTTCTTCTTTGGGAATCAAAATACAATTAATTTTATTTTTATACCCTTCACCTTCGTGAGAAGGGTATATATATAAGTTTGTCATTCCGTTTGTAATTTCTACATTTTTCATTTCCGACCCTATAAAGTATATATATTCTGGATCCTTATAGATAGCGGAGTCGATTAAGCCATGTCCGTCTGTCTGTCCGTCCGCCTGTCTGTTGAAATCAATTTTCTGAAGACCCCAGATATCTTTGGGATCCAAATCTCCAAAAATTCATTTATGATCCGAATGAGCTGAAATTTAAAATATAAATAGTCCTTGAGAAGATCTACAAAAAATACGCTTACATGTGTAGGTTATCTCCTTCAGTTGAAGAGATATTTAGGTTTATTTATTTTTTTTTAATTTTGCTCGATTTTTGTTTGTTTTTTAGATATGGCGGCCCTACGGAGGGTCGAATTTTTTTTTCAAAATATCAGCTATATTGGCAATAAAATTCTAAATAAAATAAAAAAAAACTTGGTAACAGTTATCTCGTCCGTGTAAAAAGTTACACGCATCCAAAGTTGGAACATGTAAAATGGGCCTAATTTTTTACGATTTTTCCTAAAAAAGTCCCTATATTTTTTCTTTTGTAGAAACAAATTTTCTTTGGGACTATATACAATTTTTATATGTTCCGGAAAGAAAACTTAATGCAAAAGCATGTAAAGTAAAATTGGGCTCACTTAAGCGGACACAGTATCCCCCAGACCTATCCAAACTTGGACAATTTTAAAAAAAATATTTAGTTTTCAGTAAAAAATTCTAAAAGGCAAAGCACCGATCCTCGAAAAAGTTCCGTATTTGTATAACCCTATATGTTGTTTAAATACTTAGAAAGTTGTTTTACTATCACAAGGTAAATAGCGTCACAGTAGGCACTTTTCTAAAAAAACTCAGTTTTTGGAACACATTTTCCCCGTTTTAGGAATTTCGGTATTTGAAAATAAAAAATGTTTAAGGACATTTGGATCTAAATTAGTTCCCAATTTTGTTATGATATCTTTAACCGTTAAAATTTTACATTAAATCAAATTTTATATTTTTCTTCATGGTAATATGGTGATTATATTATAATTTTTTTAGTTTTTAAGGTAAATGACGTTCAAAAAATTAATTAAATTCTTTAATTTTATTAAAATATGAATCTACAAGTCCTAAGGTTTTTACCAATATCAAATACTTATATAAAAAGCATATATCTACTACTCAGAAGCTCCACAAACCTTGCCGCCTTTGAAAAATTTGAACGTTTTTTCATATATTGCATGCAAAATGTGTATACTTACATATTAAATGTAACTAATGAATTCAAACGTATACTGAAGTTGGTATAATGCATTTTTCGCAGTAAAAACAAATAATATTTATTTTCGTGTAGGTTAATCTTCATTTAGATATACATTATTTGAAAATTTGTATCCTTATATTGTAGACCATAATATGGGTCCTACCATAAATTAGCAGTAATTGGGCCGGTTTGAATTCTATGTAATGGTTTGTATACGATATTAATTAGAGACACAATTTTTTTATTTTTAAATATATTTTTTTTTATTTTATTTCAACAATATTACATCGAATAGATCTAGTACTTCTTTGAGCTCTTCGTTTTCATATGATAAATTTCTGTCCCTGCTCCATTTCTTTCTAATTGAAGATAGTACAGGATCAGAAGACAACATAAGATAATTTATGAGATCTTCGTTTTGCGACTGCCTGGAACACTTTCTTGTATTAAAAAACAGTATGTGTTTAAAATCGGAATTTCTCGCTTCCTGTGCCTCTTCAGTTAGTTCACCAGTGGGAGAAGATTCGATTCTATAATCTCACGACCATGTCGAAGAACTTTGTGCACAGTAGGAGTAAGTTCTATCCATTCATACAAGGAACGTAAAAGTTTAAAGATTTCTTTGGCATAGGATTTGGCAAATTTATCTCCATTTATATTATTTTTACTGATTATTGCCGACAGTATAACATGACATCTTCGAAGAAGTTCCTCATTAATTCCAGTTATTGTCGATGTTATTTCGTAATTTTGGAAAAACCTTCTTGCCGTATTCCCATCATTTGTACTGCCGTATCCAATAAGTGGTTTGTCTATATAATAATGCAATGTAAGCATTAAACATGGACCGCTATCAATATAAAAACATATTGGAACAAAATATTAAGGCATTTGTTGATAGTTTGGGCCTGGGAAATCAATGGATTTTCCAGCAAGATAACGACCCTAAGCATACTGCGCACGTTGTTCGAGACTGGCTTCTTTATTATGCCCCAAGGCAGCTATATTCACCACCCCAGTCACCAGACTTAAACCCAATAGAGCACATATGGGACGTTTTGTAAAAATTGGGCGAAAATATGACATCAGTAGCCTTGAAACATTAAAAACCGCTCTTATTCGAGCATAAGCCGAAAAACACCCTCTATTACAGAGAATTTGGTGAAATTAATGCACCGTCGCACACTGGTTCAAGGGCGGCAGTTTGTAATAAACAATCTAATTATCATGTACCAAAAATATTAGGCTTATATCTTTATTACTTTTTTGTCCACAGACATTCAAAGGTGACCTAAGTGAATGCGTTTGAAATGACCGTATTATATATACTAACTTTTATCGATTCATGCTGTTAAAATATTCTTGTAATGACACTATAATGATTTTTTTTATAGAATTGGATGTTATAAATGATATATATGCAAATAAAAAAAATTTTGAAAATTAAAAAAAAAAAAATTTTACTACTATAAATTGTCCAAAAATATTTATTTTCTCCAACTTCTATGGATTGTACCTATTGATCTCCAACGACCTCTAGCCCGAGACTTATATCGAATTATAGCCTGAAGTCAGCTAACGATTTATTAAAAAATCAGCTGCCCGTTTTTGCCCCTAAGCAATTCCGGTACAAAAAACAAAAAAAAAGTTAGGAAAAATTTGCTTCACAAGCATGTTATTGCGCATGCAATAACAGCTTTTTTTTTAAAAAAATTATTCGGTATCTCGGGAACTATTGGAGATATTATTACGAAATTTCACATGGTTGGAGCTGAGGTGTTTTCGAGTTGATTCGTAGTTGTTCAACTTCCTACGGGTAATGGGGGCCTGTACGGGGCCCCTCAAATTTGGTCACCTCGGGTCTCAAATTTTTAAAAAAATCGCCAAAAATCCATTTATGATCCGAATAAGCTGAAATTTAAAATATAAATAGTACTTGAGAAGATCTACTAAAAACACCCTTAGATTTGTAGGTTTATCGGATTGACATAACTGCCTCCAAGTTGTTTTTATTTTATTTAGAATTTTATCGCCAATATAGCTGATTTCGTAAAAAAAAAATTCGACCCTCCGTTGGCCCGCCATAACTAAAAAACCAAAAAAAGATCGAGCAAAATTAAAAAAAAAATCAATAAACCTAAATATCTCTTCAACCAATAGAGATAACCTACATGTGTAAGGGTATTTTTAGTAGATCTTCTCAAGGACTATTTATATTTAAAATTTCAGCTCATTCGGATCATAAATGGATTTTTGGCGATTTTTTTAAAAATTTAAGACCAGAGGTGACCAAATTTGAGGGGCCACATACTGGCTCCCATTACCCGTAGGAAGCTGAACAACTGCAAATCAACTCGAAAACACCTCAGCTCCAATCATGTGAACTTTCGTAATAATATCTCTAATAGTTCCCGAGATACCGAATTTGTACCAACCAAATATAAAGTTAATTTTTTTTTTAATTTTATATAAAATTTTTAAATAATATTTATTTTTTGGTTGCTGTATGTAGACTTTTTTCCTATGAATTTTTAATGTTTTTGTTATTATGGTTTATATTTTGTAAATTTTTTAATTTTTTATTTTATAAATAAAGTTATTTATTAATGCCTTAAATACTGACATAAACATTTTTTTCATTTTCTTCATGAACTCTCTAAAACTCTTAAATCATAGGGTGTATGTAGACTTTTTTTCTTGACTGTATAAGTTTGTCATTCCGTTTGTAATTTCTACATTTTTCATTTCCGACCCTATAAAGTATATATTGGAAATAAACTTTATAGTTTTTATACTTTGTGAAAATATTTAATATATATCTAGTTGTTCATAGGAATTATTGTATTCAAATATTTTCAATACTTTTTAGTTTATAATATATATTCTTTCAATAAACACAATTACAATAGGTTATGGGCCCAAAACCCAAACCTTTGAGAAAATAATTTGTGAGTAATCTGGAACAATACAGAAAGAAGATGGCAATTGTATCAGGAAGAATACCTTTGCTGAATGGAAAAAATTTTTCCACGTGGTTGCCGCAAATGGAGGCAATTTTGCACAAGAATCGCTTATTGCGAATGGTAAAAGGTGAAGAACCCAAACCGGATGTTGTAATCATCAATGGTAATGCTACAGCAGATGAAAGAAGATTGTACGATGATTATTTAAGGAAGCAACGAAACTACGATGATGTTGATCAAGATGCTCGAGCGGAGATAATAATTGCTCTAGAACCGGAAATTGTACGAATGGTCAAGAATTTGAAATCATCTAATGAAATATGGCTATATATGAAGAACACGTACGACCGTAAGTCTACAAGAAAGAAGGCGGAATTATATCGAAAATTGCTGAATTTGAAAATGCCGGAAAATCAGAATATATCGCAATATTTGGTGGAATTTGACGTTGCAGTATCTGAACTTCGTGAAATGGTAGCTGATATAGATGAAGACTTTTTAACAGTGATGCTCTTGGATGGTTTACCAATGAAATATAATGCAGTAAAAGCAGCATTTGACACTGCCAACGAGTTTCCAACTCTTAATATTTTGCGTTCAAGACTTTTAGAAATTGGCGACAAATCTAATGAAGATGGGTTTGAAGGAAATGCTCTCAAGGTGCACAAATTTCAAAACAATACCAAGAAGAACCATGGTAACTATAACAAAATGGAGGATAAAGGTATGAAAAATTTTCCTATTAATTGTAATAATAGTGGTAAAAAGGGCCACATGGCCAAAAATTGTAAATTGAAGAAAAATAAAGCAAATGAAGCATATGTTACGTCAGGTTTTGCTGTATCTACAATTAGAGCTAATAGTTATTTTAGTTCATCTGAAGATATTTTTACTTGGGTTGTTGACAGCGGAGCATCCTCTCACATGACAAACTTAAAGTCACAGTTTATTGATATAGATGAATCTTTTAGAGGAAGCGTCCGTTTAGCGGATGATAAGAATTTGGAAATAAAGGGAATCGGTACAGCTCAAATTAATGTTAGAGTTAATGGTCACGTTAATACATATAATCTCTTAGAAACTCTATATGTACCTGATTTGAGAAACAATCTATTTTCAATAGGAAAAGCAGCAGTTGATGGCTGTAATATAGAAATATTTCCAGAGAAGATTTTGATTTATAAGAATGCCAAAATTTTGATAACTTCTCAGAAAAAAGATGGTATATACTGTATTGAATCCATTAGAAATGATACCGTTGGACATGTAATTGAAAAACCGAATAAAGAATTAGAGACATGGCACAAACGATATGGCCATTTAAACTCAGTAGATTTAGGAAAGCTTCAATCTAATGAAATGGTTCATGGTTTACCCAAATTGTAAATTAAAGATATTCAATGTGTAAGTTGCATTCGCGGTAAACAAACCAGACAAGTTTTTTCAAAGAAGAACGAAATAACATCTACTGAAACATTGCAACTGATACACACGGACTTATGTGGTCCAATGCGTGTAGAGTCCATAAGTAAGAAACTTTACTTCGCCACGTTTATTGACGATTTTACCAGAAAGGTACACGTTCGTTTTTTGAGAAAAAAGAGTGAATACTTAGAAATTTTTAAAGATTTTAAGAAACAAGTTGAGTTGGAAACAGGCAGGAAGATCAAATCTGTTAGGTCTGACAATGCAGCAGAATTAACAAGTCGTGAATTTGAAAACTTTCTTAAAGATTGTGGTATTAAACATCAACTTAGTGTAGAATACACCCCACAACAAAACGGTATAGCAGAACGTATGAACAGAACATTAGTAGAAATGGCAAGAACAATGATGATAGAAGCCAAATTGCCAGAGTTCCTATGGGCTGAATTAGTAATGGCGTCATCTTATATTAGAAATAGGTGTCCAACGAAGCTTAACAAAGATAAAACTCCTGAAGAATTGTGGTCAGGAAGAAAGCCTTGTGTTAAGCATTTGCGTCAAATAGGAAGCAAAGCATTCGTTTTGGACAAAAAACCAGGAAAATCTAAATGGCAGCCAAGAAGCTCAGAATATGTATTAGTGGGTTATTCGACAGATGCAAAAGCTTATCGATTATGGAAACGAGGTACCCGAGATATTATTAAAAGCCGTGATGTTAGATTTATAGAAGAAGATTTTGATGTTAATATAAGTGAGATAGAAGACAAAAAATTAGGATTTTACGAATTCAATTGGAATAGTCTAGAACGAGACCAAAGTGTTAACACCGAAGAAAATCATAATCAATCAACTGTAGAATTAAACCAAATTGAATTAAGTCCTTTAGATTTAAATCAGGAAACTCAATCAGAACAAGTAGTCGAATCAAACCAAAATGAATCCGCAGATATAAATACTGAAAATCAATTGGAACAAGTCGATTCGACGGATGATGAAGATACATCTTCTAGTAGTAGTGACAGTGTAACTCCCGAACCTTCAATTAAGGAACGACTAAGATCGTGGTCAATTTTTAAAAGTAGAGAAGAAGCTAATATAACTATTTGTGATAAAAATAGCGATCCAAAATCTTATAAAGAAATGCTTAAGTCAAAAAATGTTGATGAATGGAAACGTGCAACTGAAGATGAATATAGGTCCCTAATAAAGAATCAAACTTGGGAATTGGTAGATTTGCCTGAAGGTAGAACACCAATAGGCTGTAAATGGGTGTTTAAAACAAAATACACACCTGATGGTAAGGTTGATAAACTAAAAGCCCGTTTAGTAGCGAAGGGATATTCTCAAGAATATGGTATTGACTACAATAGTACATTTGCACCCGTTGTAAGACAAAACTCATTACGTTTAGTATATGCACTTGCTGTTGAAAAGGATCTTAAATTGCGACAGTTAGACGTGTCTACAGCTTTTCTCAATGGGAATTTAGATGAAGAAATTTTTATGACACAACCTGAAGGCTTTATAAACGATATGAACAAGAACAAAGTATGTTTATTGAAAAAATCTATTTACGGTTTGAAACAAGCCAGTCGACAGTGGTACAAGAGGATAGATGCAGTATTAAGACAATTTAATCTAAATAAATCAAAGTATGATCAATGCATTTATTCGATGCACAAAGGCTCTGATACAATAATAGTAGCACTGTATGTAGATGATGTTATTATTGCAAGTAATAATGAAAATACTACTGAAGATTTAATAAAACTTTTATCGACTAATTTTGAAATTCGAGACATGAAAAATCCAAAACATTGCATAGGCTTAGAAATAGTTCAGAAGCCAGGATCTCTAACTATTTGTCAACCAGGTTACATTGAAAATTTAATAGAAAAACATGGTCTTAAAAATGCAAAAACATGTAAGATTCCAATGCAACCAAAACTAAATTTTGAAAAAGAACCAACAATTCCTGGAGAAGGGGAAAAGATAGATACAAAGAAGTTTCAAGAAATTATTGGTTCTTTGTTACATTTAGCCATATTCAGTCGACCAGATATTTCCTGCAGTGTGAACAAGCTTTCACAGTTTTCTCAAGATCCGAGGAAACAACATTGGAACGCAGCTTTGGCTATAATTAGATACTTAAAAGAAACAAAAGATTATGTACTTATGTATAAGAAAACCTCATTGCCTTTAGATGGTTTTGTAGATGCGAATTGGGCACAGGATACTAATGATCGAAAATCTCAATCAGGATTTTGTTTTATATTCGCAGGTGCAGCTATATCCTGGGAATCAACTAAGCAAAAAGTTGTTGCAACATCCAGTGCTGAAGCTGAATACATGGCATTAACAGAGTGTGCAAAAGAAGCTATGTATCTACGATACTTATTAGAAGAACTTGGATATGCAACCGGTACTCCTACTTCCATTAAGTGCGATTCACAAAGTGCCCAACATATGGCAAATTTCGGAAGTCACCACTCTAGGACGAAACACATTCATTACCGTTATCATTTCATACGAGATGCTGTGGAGAATGGTACCGTTAAAATTTAATACTTACCAACAGATAAAATGATTGCCGATATGCTGACGAAACCAGTCCCTAAAATTAAACATCAGCTCTGTATGAAAGGAATGGGCTTAATACATAAAAACGATTGCAGTTGAGGAGGCGTATTGGAAATAAACTTTATAGTTTTTATACTTTGTGAAAATATTTAATATATATCTAGTTGTTCATAGAAATTATTGTATTCAAATATTTTCAATACTTTTTAGTTTATAATATATATTCTTGCAATAAACACAATTACAATAGTACATATATTCTGGATCCTTATAGATAGCGGAGTCGATTAAGCCATGTCCGTCTGTCTGTCCGCCCGCCTGTCTGTTGAAATCAATTTTCTGAAGACCCCAGATATCTTTGGGATCCAAATCTTCAATAATTCTGTCAGACATGCTTTCGAGAAGTTTGCTATTTAAAATCAGCAAAATCGGTCCATAAATAACGGAGATATGAGCAAAAAACCGGGACAACCTCGATTTTTGACCTATATCTGGATTACTAAGTCATTAATATAGACAATATGGATATCTAATGATAGATATTTCAAAGTCCATTGCAACGATGCACAGTGGTTTAGAAACTTTTTTTTTGGAAATAATTCGGTATCTCGGGAACTATTGGAGATATTATTACAAAATTTCACATGGTTAGAGCTGAGGTGTTTTTGAGTTGAATTACATTTGTTCAGCTTCCTAGGGCTAATACGGGCCAGTTTGTGCCCCCTCAAAGTTGGTGACCTCGGGTCTCAAAATTTTTAAAAAAATCCCCAAAAATTCATTTATGATCCGAATGAGCTGAAATTTAAAATATAAATAGTCCTTGAGAAGATCTACAAAAAATACGCTTACGTGTGTAGGTTATCTCCTTCAGTTTTTGTTTTTTAGATATGGCGGAGGGTCGAATTTTTTTTTCAAAATATCAGCTATATTGGCAATAAAATTCTAAATAAAATAAAAAAAACTTGGTAACAGTTATCTCGTCCGTGTAAAAAGTTACACGCATCCAAAGTTGGAACATGAAAAATGGGCCTAATTTTTTACGATTTTTCCTAAAAAAGTCCCTATATTTTTTCTTTTGTAGAAACAAATTTTCTTTGGGACTATATACAATTTTTATATGTTCCGGAAAGAAAACTTAATACAAAAGCATGTAAAGTAAAATTGGGCTCATTTAAGCGGACACAGTATCCCCCAGACCTATCCAAACTTGGACAATTTTAAAAAAAATATTTAGGTTTCAGTAAAAAATTCTAAAAATTCAAAGCACCGATCCTCGAAAAAGTTCCGTATTTGTATAACCCTATATGTTGTTTAAATACTTAGAAAGTTGTTTTACTATCACAAGGTAAATAGCGTCACAGTAGGCACTTTTCTAAAAAAAACTCAGTTTTTGGAACACATTTTCCCCGTTTTAGGAATGTCGGTATTTGAAAATAAAAAATGTCAAAAATTATAATGTCATTAATTTAAGGACATTTGGATCTAAATTAGTTCCCAATTTTGTTATATCTTTAACCGTTAAAATTTACATTAAATCAAATTTTATATTTTTCTTCATGGAAAATCACCATATTATAATTTTTTTAGTTTTTAAGGTAAATGACGTTCAAAAAATTAATTAAATTCTTTAATTTTATTAAAATATGAATCTACAAGTCCTAAGGTTTTTACCAATATCAAATACTTATATAAAAAGCATATATCTACTACTCAGAAGCTCCACAAACCTTGCCGCCTTTGAAAAATTTTAACGTTTTTTCATATATTGCATGCAAAATGTGTATACTTACATATTAAATGTAACTAATGAATTCAAACGTATACTGACCTTAAAGAAAAGTTGGTATAATGCATTTTTCGCAGTAAAAACAAATAATATTTATTTTCGTGTAGGTTAATCTTCATTTAGATATATATTATTTGAACATTTTTATCCTTATATTGTAGACCATAATATAGTATTTGGGCCAGTGTGTATTCTATGTAAATTGTTTTTGCAGAGTTATAAAATTTATTGAACACGATTTTTATTTTTTTTAAATGTACCTATCATAATTTCTAAAATTTACAGTGAGTAGTAATGGAACCTATTTTTTACCTACAATAAATTAGTTTATTAGGTAGAATATAGCTTGCATTTATTACATAAACTACAGGTGTGAGGTGTCACAGTGGGCAGTTTTAGGTGTTAGGTAGGCTACACATTATGCCCCTACAATTCCCTATTTAGTTATATGGATTTTCTGTTTTACCTGTAGATTTAACATATGAATGAATTATAAATATAGAAGAAAATATTATTATTTATTCTACCTATGTGAATATTTTTTAATATATAAATAATTATTTTTTAAAATATTCATCATCATTTTTTAACCGTCATGGCTTTAACATTGCAACATAAAGTACTTTGCTGCGTTTTGTGGGAGACTCCGAAAACCTTGAGAGCCGAAAAAATACAAACGATAAGTCAATATGTTGAAATTGAAAACCAATCGAAAATTATTAATACCGAAGTAGATAAAGTAAATAATTTCATCAAGCTATTTGAGTTGAAGATGAAGTCTGCTAACTACAATATACGAAGATTTCAATCCAAATTTGCTACTTGGTTAGAATGTTTTATTGAAATAAAAACAACTAATGCAGGAGCCCCCTGTAAATCATACGAAGACCTGGGAGACAAATCTAAAAAAATGAGGCTATCAGATTCGGATGCTGAAGTCAAGGATTCTTTTAAAGAAGTGCTGAGAAGAAATAAACAACCTGCAGGAGAAACACAAATAGCAGACATTCTTCCTGATGCATCACCAAAACGTCTAAAGCGAATAGATAAAAGTATTCCAACACCTTCTCCAGAGTCAGAATTTTCTGAAGATGAAGCTATTGCCCTTATGCTGGAACTAGGACTCAGTAAAAATAAATACATTAAACTAAGGAAGGCATTATCTGATAAGGGATGTTCGATTCTACCAGGATATAATGCATTATGGGATACGAAGAAGACTATTATACCATCGCCAATTGAAGTAACTAATGATGGAGCAATAGTTGAATTGCCTGCAATCCTGGAAAATACAGCTATAAGACTTCTTGCAACATTTTCGAGAAACCAAGCGAAGGAACTTAATAAATCCAATTTAACACTATTATACAAATGGGGATGTGATGGCTTATCAACATTGCCGGAATACAAACAAGTATCTGGAACACATACAACTTCTGACTACAAAAGTGTCTTTATGGCATCAATGGTTCCACTGAGCCTAAGGAATGATTCAATTGTTGCCTCGACATCAGCCAATAGTATCAACTATGTATGGAGAAACAAAACCCCTGGATCTAAAGCTTTCTGTAGACCAATCAGATTTCAATATCTCAAAGAAAATAAGTCAGTTACAAAAGACTGGGTTGATAGCATTAATCGCTCAATAGAAAATTTGCATCCCCTTTGTATTGAAATCCATGGTTACTATATTAACATACAGTTCGAGCATCAACTAACGATGATTGATGGAAAAGTATGTAATGCAATAACGGAAACAGATTCCGCGTGGATATGCTTTTTATGCGGAATGAAAAAATCTGAATTTTCTAAAATTTCTGACGATACCCCAAGTACGACATCAATTAACAAAGATGTACTTCAATTCGGAATATCTCCCCTACATGCACGGATACGCTTTTTAGAACACATGCTTCACATTGCATATGATCTAAAATACAGAAGCATACCTGGAAACCAAACGAAGATGGTTAGAAATAACAAAGAACTCATGGAAATGAGAGCAAACGAAAAACGGAGAATTCAAGAAGAGTTTAAAGAGATAACTGGCTTAAATATAGACAAACCACTTATTGGATACGGCAGTACAAATGATGGGAATACGGCAAGAAGGTTTTTCCAAAATTACGAAATAACATCGACAATAACTGGAAATAACATCGACAATAATTATACTGTCGGCAATAAACAGTAAAAATAATATAAATGGAGATAAATTTGAATCCTATGCCAAAGAAACCTTTTACGTTCCTTGTATGAATGGAGAGAACTTACTCCTACTGTGCACAAAGTTCTTCGACATGGTCGTGAGATTATAGAATCGAATCTTCTCCCACTGGTGAACTAACTGAAGAGGCACAGGAATCGAGAAATTCCGATTTTAAACACATACTGTTTTTTAATACAAGAAAGTGTTCCAGGCAGTCGCAAAACGAAGATCTCATAAATTATCTTATGTTGTCTTCTGATCCTGTACTATCTTCAATTAGAAAGAAATGGAGCAGGGACAGAAATTTATCATATGAAAACGAAGAGCTCAAAGAAGTACTAGATCTATTCGATGTAAATGAATATATTGTTGAAATAAAATAAAAAAAAACATATTTAAAAATAAAAAAATTGTGTCTCTAATTAATATCGTACATAGAATTCAAACCGGCCCAATTACTGCTAATTTATGGTAGGACCCATATTATGGCCTACAATATAAGGATAAAAATGTTCAAATAATATATATCTAAATGAAGATTAACCTACACGAAAATAAATATTATTTGTTTTTACTGTGAAAAATGCATTATACCAACTTTTCTTTAAGGTCAGTATACGTTTGAATTCATTAGTTACATTTAATATGTAAGTATACACATTTTGCATGCAATATATGAAAAAACGTTCAAATTTTTCAAAGGCGGCAAGGTTTGTGGAGCTTCTGAGTAGTAGATATATGCTTTTTATATAAGTATTTGATATTGGTAAAAACCTTAGGACTTGTAGATTCATATTTTAATAAAATTAAAGAATTTAATTAATTTTTTGAACGTCATTTACCTTAAAAACTAAAAAAATTATAATATAATCACCATATTACCATGAAGAAAAATATAAAATTTGATTTAATGTAAAATTTTAACGGTTAAAGATATCATATCAAAATTGGGAACTAATTTAGATCCAAATGTCCTTAAATTAATGACATTATAATTTTTGACATTTTTTATTTTCAAATACCGACATTCCTAAAACGGGGAAAATGTGTTCCAAAAACTGAGTTTTTTTTAGAAAAGTGCCTACTGTGACGCTATTTACCTTGTGATAGTAAAACAACTTTCTAAGTATTTAAACAACATATAGGGTTATACAAATACGGAACTTTTTCGAGGATCGGTGCTTTGCCTTTTTAGAATTTTTTACTGAAACCTAAATATTTTTTTTAAAATTGTCCAAGTTTGGATAGGTCTGGGGGATACTGTGTCCGCTTAAGTGAGCCCAATTTTACTTTACATGCTTTTGCATTAAGTTTTCTTTCCGGAACATATAAAAATTGTATATAGTCCCAAAGAAAATTTGTTTCTACAAAAGAAAAAAAATAGGGACTTTTTTAGGAAAAATCGTAAAAAATTAGGCCCATTTTACATGTTCCAACTTTGGATGCGTGTAACTTTTTACACGGACGAGATAACTGTTACCAAGTTTTTTTTATTTAATTTAGAATTTTATTGCCAATATAGCTGATATTTTGAAAAAAAAAATCGACCCTCCGTAGGGCCGCCATATCTAAAAAACAAACAAAAATCGAGCAAAATTAAAAAAAACAAGTAAGAGTGCTATATTCGGCTATGCCGAATCTCATATACCCTTCACCAAGGTGCCATCGGCAGCACAGCTGATTATAGAAATAGCACGCACAAATGTTAAACTACATATATAAAAAATATTCGCCCGTACGTCCGTATGTCAAACTCTATATATAAAAAATAAGTGAATTCGCCTGTATTTATTTGAATTCGCTACTGCTGTCACCTTGTTAAATACGCCTTGCCCTTCACCTTTGTTGTGGATGCATTATTATTTTTTATAATTAGTATATATGTATGTACATTGCCCACTTTCAGCGTACAGCATCCTAAATTTATCAAGAACACAAAAAACAACAACAACGCCAAACGAAACAAAACACCAAAAGAAAAAACAAAAACAAAATACGCAAGGCAATGAAACCAACACGCATCCAAACATACGTTTAATTGTATAAAAAACAACAACAACGACAAAAGAAACAAAATACGCAAAGCATGCACATTCAAACATACGATTTGTTGATTTTTTGTCAAAAAAACCAACACACAACCAAACAAAAGTTTAGTTGTATAAAAAACAACAACAACGCCAAAAGAAACAAAACACAAAAAAAAACAAAATACACAAAGCTTGCACATCCAAGCATACGTTTTGTTGTTTTTTTGTCAAAGCATGCATGCAATACATTGTGTTTTTTGATGAAATTTTCAGAGGTTGTCTCGGATTTTTGCTCATATCTCCGTTATTTATGGACGGATTTTGCTGATTTTAAATAGCAAAATTCTCGAAAGTATGTCTGACAGAATTGTTGAAGATTTGGATCCCGAAGATTTAAAAAAAATTTAAAAAAAAATTTTTTTGAAAAACAATTAAAAAAAAATTAAATTTTGTTTACCTAAAAATATTTAAAAAAATTTATTTTAAAGTATAATTTTGTGAAGGGTATATAAGATTCGGCACAGCCGAATATACATAGCTGTCTTACTTGTTCATTTCCATTTCTTAAATAATAGAATCTTAATACTAAAAATTGCTTACTCTGATGCTCTCAATAATCGATACAAAAAATAGAGTAAGTCTGGATTCTCAGAAAAGAATCCTAAACTAAATTATTTACTCTGATGCTCTCAATAAAAAATAGAGTAAGTCAAAATAAAAGAATTTTTAACTAAATTGCTTACTCTGATGTACTACATTTGTTTCTCAGTAATTAAAAATATTTAGAGTAAGTTTGGTTTTTTAAAATAAACAAATAGTCAATGAATAATGCAATGTAAGCATTAAATATTTGGAGTGGAGTTCAATAAAGTAAACAAATAGTGAAATAGTATAGTTGGTACAATTAGTGTGTGGTAGAAGTGGTATAATAAAGTTTGGTATAAATGGTAGAATTAAGTTTGGTATAAATTGTACAATTAAATTTGGTATAAATGTATGTATATAGTTATGGGTGTTGTTGTCTGGGTGGCTTTGCTGGGGGTGACAACATAAAACCTCCCCCCTTAGAATAAAGCGACGGCCACAAGGAAGTTGTTGGTGCCGGAGCGGAAGACGGTGTAGAAGTTATATATGTGACTTTCTTTTTTGATGAAATTAAAGCAATTATAATTATTAAGATCAGTAATGTTGCTAACGCTGTGTATACGGATCCGGCATGGATGATAGCAGTTTCTTTCAGGTTCGTAATATTCTTTAGGTTGTCTATTCCCAGTTGTTCTAGTGTTGTTATGTTAACTTTGGAATTTGCTTCGATCGTAATGTTGATATCTGGTACTAGATTAGTATTATCCCAGACTATTTCAGTTTGGTCATAATAAACGATGTTGTTGATTTCGATGCTACATCCTTTAAAGCAGTCATGCCCAAGCCCTATACTCTTGGTACTCTTTTGTTTTTGTAATTGCTCTTAGCTATAGGCTGTGTGTTTTGTATACTCACTAGAGCACTCAGCACTAGCAATACAAAATACACAAACAACTTTGTCTTATTATTTTTTTGTCGTTCTTCACTGAATACACGCATGTTGAAAGCAACAACACTTTCGTATGCTTTGCTGGTAAACATTGACGACTGCGATCATCCATGCAGATTTTGTTTTTGTTTATCGTATGATATTTTAAAAATGTGTGTGTTGAAAGTGAGTTTTTTTTCTTTTTTTTTTGTATGAATTGGTTTTAGCAACAACAAATATTGAATAAAATGTAGCTTTTCTTTAAATGTATTGGTGTTTACTCTTTCATAAGGAACTTGTGGGCACCCCTGCTTTAAAGTAAATTAACCCTGTGCCCTCTATAGTCATTGGATTATCTTTTCTGCAATTAGATTTTATTAGTAAATGTGGAATATTTATAAATATTATATGTTTATTTTCGATCTGTAAAATTTTCCTTATTATTCCAAACTCCAACAAGTCACAATTTGCTGTGCTGTTGAAGAGTGGTCCCAAGCACTTTGAGTCCGTTAATAGTTCTTCATTAGTTGATTCGCAGTAATAAGTACCTTCTACCTTAGAACAAATGCTACCAAGTTTATGTAGTTTATGTTTATTATATAATATGTAAGGTGGAGTTATTTCTTTTGTGTTATTTATAGGTAATGGAATAATATGATATAGATTATATTTTTCTTTTGTTATCATTGGTATTTTAAAATTAAATATGATTTTCGTATTATTATAATAAGCTTGCAAGTCAAGTAATTCATATGGGGCATTTCATGTCAAGTGAACCAACTTTTGAAATCGATGTCTTCCGATCGGGATGAAATTTGCACCAAGGTTAGCTCTATTGGATAGTAACTCAGACACAATTTTTCAACAACATCGGTCGAGAACTCTCTGAGTTATAGGGGGTAAAATTTTGACAATTTGGTCAAACAGGGGTTTTTTCTTATCCATGTAACTTATTACCTATTGTTCTTAGCAAAATGTGTCCCAAATAGTATAGATAGCTATTTCTTCGATCTTTCGAAAAAAAATATTTAAAAAAAAAAATAAAAAATTTTTAATATTTTTTTTCCGAAATCAAAAACTTTTTTTTTTTTTTTTTTAAATTTTTTCTCTCTTTTTTTTTTTTTTTTTTTTCTTAAAATAAAGTTTAGATATTTTCCTTGAACACCTACTTGGTCGCTTAGTGGGATGCGAGTGGGATATCTATCAAAATAAATATTTTGTAACTCAAAACATAAAATTTTTGACTTTTTTTGCAAAATCAAAAACTTTATTCACTTTTTTTTTCAAAATGGACCCTTTTTTAATCTTTTTTTTTAGGTCAAACAAAAGCTTAGATATTATCCTTGAAGACCCTTTTGGTCGCTTAGTGGGATGCGAGTGGGATATCTATCAAAATAAATATTTTTTAACTCAAGACTTACAATTTTTGACTTTTTTTTTTGCAAATACGATTTTTTTTCCAAATGGGCCCTTTTTTTAAAATTTTTTTTGTAGTCAAAAGAAAGCTTAGGTCCATTCCTTTAAGATATTTTTAGTCCCTTAGTGGGATGCGAGTGGGATATCTATCAAAATAAATATTTTGTAACGCAAGACATACAATTTTTTAATTTTTTTTTGCAAAATCCAAATTTTTTTCCAATATGGGCCCTTTTTTAATTTTTTTTTGCTCAAAAGAAAGCCTAGGTCCATTCCTTTAAGATATTTTTAGTTCCTTAGTGGGATGCGAGTGGGATATCTATCAAAATAAATATTTTGTAACTCAAGATATACAATTTTTGATTTTTTGGCAAAATCATCAAATTTTTAAAAAAGGGCCCATTTTGAAAAAAAATTCGAATTTGCAAAAAAAAAGTCAATAATTGAATGTCTTGAGTTACAACATTTTTATTTTAATAGATATCCTACTCACATCTTCCTAAGTGACAAAATAGGTCTTAAAGGAAAAGACCTAAGCTTTCTTTTGAGCAAAAAAAAATTTTTAAAAAAAAGTCCCATATTGGAAAAAAATTTCGATTTTGCAAAAAAAAATTAAAAAATTGTTACAAAATATTTATTTTGATAGATATCCCACTCGCATCCCACTAAGGGACTAAAAATATTTTAAAGGAATGGACCTAGGCTTTCTTTTGAGCAAAAAAAAACCAACTTTTGAAATCGATGTCTTCCGATCGGGATGAAATTTGCACCAAGGTTAGCTCTATTGGATAGTAACTCATACACAATTTTTCAACAACATCGGTCGAGAACTCTCTGAGTTATAGGGGGTAAAATTTTGACAATTTGGTCAAACAGGGGTTTTTTCTTATCCATGTAACTTATTACCTATTGTTCTTAGCAAAATGTGTCCCAAATAGTATAGATAGCTATTTCTTCGATCTTTCGAAAAAAAAATATTTAAAAAAAAAATAAAAAATTTTTAATATTTTTTTTCCGAAATCAAAAACTTTTTTGACGTTTTTTTTAAAATTTTTTCTCTTTTTTTTTTTTTTTTTTTTTTTCTTAAAATAAAGTTTAGATATTTTCCTTGAACACCTACTTGGTCGCTTAGTGGGATGCGAGTGGGATATCTATCAAAATAAATATTTTGTAACTCAAAACATAAAATTTTTGACTTTTTTTGCAAAATCAAAAACTTTGTTGACTTTTTTTTTCAAAATGGACCCTTTTTTAATCTTTTTTTTTAGGTCAAACAAAAGCTTAGATATTATCCTTGAAGACCCTTTTGGTCGCTTAGTGGGATGCGAGTGGGATATCTATCAAAATAAATATTTTTTAACTCAAGACTTACAATTTTTGACTTTTTTTTTTGCAAATACGATTTTTTTTCCAAATGGGCCCTTTTTTTAAAATTTTTTTTGTATTCAAAAGAAAGCTTAGGTCCATTCCTTTAAGATATTTTTAGTCCCTTAGTGGGATGCGAGTGGGATATCTATCAAAATAAATATTTTGTAACGCAAGACATACAATTTTTAAATTTTTTTTTGCAAAATCAAAATTTTTTTCTAATATGGGCCCTTTTTTAATTTTTTTTTTTGCTCAAAAGAAAGTCTAGGTCCATTCCTTTAAGATATTTTTAGTCCCTTAGTGGGATGCGAGTGGGATATCTATCAAAATAAATGTTTTAACACAAAAATTGTATGTCTTGAGTTACAAAACATTTATTTTGATATATATCCCACTCGCATCCCACTAAGCGATCAAAACCATCTTAAAGGAATAGGCCTAAGCTTTCTTTATAGCAAAAAAAAAAATTACAAAAAGGGCCCATTTTAAAAAAAAGTCAAAAAAGTTTTTGATTTTGCCAAAAAATCAAAAATTGTATATCTTGAGTTACAAAATATTTATTTTGATAGATATCCCACTCGTATCCCACTAAGGGACCTAAAATATCTTAAAGGAATGGACCTAAGCTTTCTTTTGACTAAAAAAAAATTTTTAAAAAAGGGCCCATTTTGAAAAAAAATTCGAATTTGCAAAAAAAAAGTCAATAATTGAATGTCTTGAGTTACAACATTTTTATTTTAATAGATATCCTACTCACATCTTCCTAAGTGACAAAATAGGTCTTAAAGGAAAAGACCTAAGCTTTCTTTTGAGCAAAAAAAAATTTTTTAAAAAAAGTCCCATATTGGAAAAAAATTTCGATTTTGCAAAAAAAAATTAAAAAATTGTTACAAAATATTTATTTTGATAGATATCCCACTCGCATCCCACTAAGGGACTAAAACTATCTTAAAGGAATGGACCTAGGCTTTCTTTTGAGCAAAAAAAAAAAATTAAAAAAGGGCCCATATTGGAAAAAAATTTTGATTTTGCAAAAAAAAATTAAAAAATTGTATGTCTTGCGTTACAAAATATTTATTTTGATAGATATCCCACTCGCATCCCACTAAGGGACTAAAAATATCTTAAAGGAATGGACCTAAGCTTTCTTTTGACTACAAAAAAAATTTTAAAAAAAGGGCCCATTTGGAAAAAAAATCGTATTTGCAAAAAAAAAAGTCAAAAATTGTAAGTCTTGAGTTAAAAAATATTTATTTTGATAGATATCCCACTCGCATCCCACTAAGCGACCAAAAGGGTCTTCAAGGATAATATCTAAGCTTTTGTTTGACCTAAAAAAAAAGATTAAAAAAGGGTCCATTTTGAAAAAAAAATGTCAACAAAGTTTTTGATTTTGCAAAAAAAGTCAAAAATTTTATGTTTTGAGTTACAAAATATTTATTTTGATAGATATCCCACTCACATCCCACTAAGCGACCAAGTAGGTGTTCAAGGAAAATATCTAAACTTTATTTTAAGAAAAAAAAAAAAAAAAAAAAAAAAAAAGAGAAAAAATTTTAAAAAAAAGTCAAAAAAGTTTTTGATTTCGAAAAAAAAATATTAAAAATTTTTTATTTTTTTTTTTAAATATTTTTTTTCGAAAGATCGAAGAAATAGCTATCTATACTATTTGGGACACATTTTGCTAAGAACAATAGGTAATAAGTTATATGGATAAGAAAAAACCCCTGTTTGACCAAATTGTCAAAATTTTACCCCCTATAACTCAGAGAGTTCTCGACCGATGTTGTTGAAAAATTGTGTCTGAGTTACTATCCAATAGAGCTAACCTTGGTGCAAATTTCATCCCGATCGGAAGACATCGATTTCAAAAGTTGGTTCACTTGACATGAAATGCCCCATATATATATATATATATATATATATATATATATATATATATATATATATATATATATATATATATATATATATATATATATAGAGTCCAAAGTTACATGAATTTAAATATAAAAAAGATAACTTTACGCCAAATATTTTAAATGAAAAAAACATTTATAATATATATATATAAGGAGTGAGATCGAAAAATTCTTAACATACATATATGTTTATAAAAAAGAAACCACTAAACTTACAGCTTTAATTTTTTTTTTATTTGATTGAAATTATTATTACAATTTACAAAAAAAATTATTTTTATAGTTTTAATCACTAGTGATGAAATTTTGAACCTTTTTCGGAAACCCTTCCATTAACGTTTTTATAGTGCTTTCTGTCACTTTGCTCGAACATGTAGTCCATCTCCGTTTAAAATCTACCACACTTTTGGACACCTTTTTTGTACTCTTCAATTCTCTTTTAACAAGAGCCCAATATCTCTCCACTGGCCTTAGCTCCGGGCAGTTTGGAGGATTTGCCTCTCTTGGTACAAATACCACATTATTGTTCTTGTACCACTCAAGGGCTTGTTTGCCATAGTGACAGGATGCCAAGTCAGGCCAAAAATAAGTGGACACATTATGAAGTCTTATGAATGGAAGCAGCCTTTTTTGTAAACATTCCTTGATGTAAATTTCGGTATTTATAGAGCCCGTTGTAACAAATGAGTGGCTTCTTTTGCCGCAACTGCATATTGCTTGCCATACCAAGAACTTTCTGGGAAATTTTGTCTGCTTTTGGGTCCTAAACTTTTCTTCAACATTCCCTCGAGCATCAGCAACATAAAATTTTGTTGGCGAAAAATCTGCCAGAACATACGTTTCGTCATCCATTATGCAGCAAGAATATTTTTTTATAAAACTTGACTTCAATTTCCGTGCTCTGTTTTTGGCCTCTAAATTTTTAGTAGCGTTCCTGTCAGGAACTTTTTGAGCCTTGTATGTTTTTAAACCTGCATTAGCTTTAACTTTTCGTACCAAATAGTCCGAGCACTGAGCTAACCGGGCTGCTTTCCTACCGGATGTGTTGGGAGCTCTTTTGAAAATGCGTTCTATTTTTTTGGCTTTAGAAACATCATGTGGACCATTCCTTCTACCTGAACCAGGTTTTCTATCAACTGACAAGTTCTCCCGGTACTGTTTAATAACATTGGAAACAGTTTGACGGCAGACCTTTGTATGCTTGGCCAACTTTTTGTAAGACCAAGTTGGGTTTTGTTGAAAATATTTAATAATTTCAGTACGCACTTTTTTCTGGTCACTCATTTTAATCAGATTAACAAAAAAATTAATATAATTGACATTACACATAATAACTGACATGTTTTTCAAAGGTAACTTGATCAAAAAAAAATTCAAATAATTCTTGGGTTAAAAAATGTAATGAAAAACGTGTGTTAAGAATTTTTCGATCTCACTCCTTATATATATATATATATATATATATATATATATATATATATATATATATATATATATATATATATATATATATATATATATATATATATATATATATATATATATATATATATATATATATATATATATATATGGGGCATTTCATGTCAAGTGAACCAACTTTTGAAATCGATGTCATGATTTTTAAACACTTCATTTGATATATATATATATATATACACATCTGCTCAAAATAATAGATACACCTAATTGGAAAAAATTTAAATGGCGGTAACATTGAAAATTTCCTCGCAAGCGTTAAGAATACATCATATTATTAAAATTTCTATCTGGCAATGTCATGTCAGTCAAAAATCTGGCAACTATTTGCTTTCATGTTGATTTTTAAAAACGAATTTATTTGAATTACAAAAAATTATTTGCTCATAAAAATAGATACACATCAGTAATTTGTAATTTGTTTATATACAATTTTTTTTTTGTGCAATTTTTTGTTCCTATTTACGTGAAACAGTAAGTATAATTTAAATTTTAGCAACAATTTTATAAAAAATAGGACTCTTTTGAAGAAAATGGTACGAAATCATCATTGTACCGAAGATGAGAAAAAAATTGTTCAAACGATGAGAAATCAAGGAAAATCATTACGGGAAATAGCAAAGAGCATAGGAAGATCTTTACATTTTGTCCAAAATGCTTTATCTAAAAAACAAAAAAGAGAAACTCGCGGTAGACCAAAGAAAACCAGTCCAGAAACAGATAGGCGGATCGTCCTTATGGTTAAAAAAGACCCTTTCATATCATCGAAAGCTATTTCTGCGGAGCTATGTAACGAAATCAGTCCACAAACAGTTCGTCGTCGTCTTTTACAAGCTAAATTGCCGGGAAGAATTGCCAGAAAAGTGCCACTAATGCGCCAAAAAAATATCAAGACAAGATTAGAATTTGCTAAAGAGCACTTACAATGGTCCGGGTGTGAAGGCGAAAAAAAATGGAGAAATATTTTATGGAGCGACGAAACAAAAATAAATTTGTTTGGAAACGACTGCCAAAGAAATGTACGCCGACCAAAAGGAAAAGAATTCCACGTTAAATTTACAAAAAAGACGGTAACACATGGCGGGGGAAACATAATGGTTTGGGGTTGCTTTTCATGGAATGGTGTTGGTCCGATATTCCGAATAGAAGATACCATGAATGCTAGTGGGTATAGAGACATATTGGAAAACGTAATGCTTCCATATGCATCGGAAAATATGCCATTAATATGGACATTCCAGCAGGACAACGACCCAAAACATAGTTCAAGATTAGTTAAAAACTGGTTCTTGGAGAATAACGTACCTGTTTTAAGCTGGCCAGCCAATCCCCTGATTTAAACCCAATAGAAAACTTGTGGAGTGAATTAAAGATAAGGCTTTCGAAGGAAGTTTTCAAAAATAAAAACGCAAAAAATATGGTACGAGATTCCATTGGAGAAGTGTCAGAACTTGATATCCAGTATGCCCAGAAGAGTGGAGAAAATTTTACAAAACAAATGTGGATATGCTGGATACTAGCTTTACTTTAATAATAAATTAATTTTTTTAAGATAAAATTTATTAGCTTTTGTTTAATAAGAATTTTTAAAAATGAATCTATTATCATGAGCACCAAATTTTTCGAAATTTAAGAAATTTAATTTACTTTATAATATTTATTATTAATTATGAAATATTTTTTTTACTCTCCTTTTAACTATAAATAAAAATCGACTGAATTTTTTTTATAATTTTACAATATACCATTATTTTTTTCGTTTTTAAAAAATAAATTTTAGTGTATCTATTATTTTGAGCAGATGTGTATATATATATATATATATATATATATATATATATATATATATATATATATATATATATATATATATATATATATATATATATATATATATATATATATATCAAATGAAGTGTTTAAAAATCATGACAGAGTCCAAAGTTACATGAATTTAAATATAAAAAAGATAACTTTACGCCAAATATTTTAAATGAAAAAAACATTTATAATTTTTGATACCGACGGGATCAGGTCCATTAAAAAAATGCCTATTTTGTATGTAAAATTCAACTTTAGGGCAAAAATTCTCAAATCGTCAAATCTTGTAGAGGGTTCCGATAACCCCTATTATGGATATTATAGCCAAAAAACGGGAATTGCGGGATACTTAATAACAAATTTCAAAATTTGTTTTTATTTGTCCATTTTAAATGAAAAAATCTACATAACTGTGAAATTTCATTAAAAAATATTCATAAATAAAAATTTTATTTCAATTTGAAAAATTTGTATCTATTCAAAATTCAATAAAAAGCATTTTTTGTCATATTTTTCAAAAAAGTATTCCATGAATTTTTTAATTGTCAAAAGTTATATACATTTTAGAAAAGTATACAAAATCCTCTATCCATTGATATATAACATGTCTACCTTATGTTTTGTACGTGTCAAATAAATTAGGGAAACTTAACAACTCGCTGAGAATATACCTAACCTTCTTTAGGAACATCTGGTCCCGCTCCTGGTGGGGTCATGAGGTCCAAATTCAAAACTTAAACTCGATTTCATTTCCTCTTTGCGCATGTGAAATTTCATTCAAATCGGCTTAAGGGTTTAGAAGTTACGGATTTATTTCCCTCTTTTTTTATTCTCATACCACTGTGCAACGTCATAATTCAAAAAAAGTCGTTTCGAGAAAAACGTCTTTGAATATTTTATGACATTTTACTATTTCTTAAATAAATTTTCAACATATCATGCGATTTCAGAAATATAAATAGTAGTTAATATCTTTCTAATCTGTATTTAACCCAAATTTTTACTTATCAAATATACGAGAAAACATGAATTTTAATTTTGATGTTTACAACAAAAAAACACTCTCACACAAAAAATAATTGACTTCTTTGAAAACTGATAAAACTATATGAAAGATTATAGAACAGCGCATATTTTGTATTACTCAGTTCAAAAAACACGGATTTTGAGTTATGACGTTGTTGCAGCAACTAGGCGATATGTATACAAAAATGATCTCAAATACCTTATTTGCTGTTTTTTATGTTTTTGTACACAAAATTTGTTGTTGTATTTTCAATTTAAAATTAAAATATAAATTATTCGGTTAATCGAATAATTTTAAATTAACCGATTATTAACCGAATAAATCTAAACCTCGATTATTTATTTGCTCGATTAACCGATTAAACCAGAAACCCGATTAATTGAATACCCTATTATTTAATGAACTAACAATAAGTGGTTCAAATCTTATATCTAATAATTATTATTTAATTAGTCCAGCCAGTGCCGGACGAAAAAATTTTGTATTCATGGTTGTTTTGGTTAAATTGGCATTTTTCCTTCTGGATTAGGTTTGCTGTGTCCCTCCTTCTTAATCGAGTGTGGCCACGGTTATCTAATATGTTGCGGGCCAGCGGGTTTGGGTGAACTTCAAGTTTTTTAAAATATTTTTGTACATTTTTTAAGATTTCAGATTTTACAATGGGCACGTTTAGCAACTGTAATCATTCTTAGAAACTTGTTTTGGCGTCTTTGGATCTTTTCTACATTTGACGATGAGGCCGTGCCCCATAACTGTATGCCAAACACCATATCAGTTTTATGATCATGTTATAAAGTAGAAGTTTACAATCTAAAGTAAGCGTAGAGTTTCTGCCAATAAGCCAATTAATTTGAATTGATTTGAATTTCATTTGAGTCAACTTTGCATCTATATGACTTTTCCATGTAAGGCGACGATCGAGATGTATTCCGAGGTATTTCACTTCCGATTGTTGAATTATTGTTTGGTTATTGATATGAATAGGGGGGCATGATTCTCTACGCAATGTAAATGTTATGTGTGTACATTTTTGCTCGTTGACTTTAATTTTCCATTGTTTTAACCATTTTTCTAATTCAAATATGTGGTTTTGTAAGTAACGAGACGCTTGTTGAGGGTTTTCATGAATGCTTAGAATAGCAGTATCATCAGAAATGTTGATGTATGAGTGCGATTGTAAGTTGGCATATCAGACGAATATATCAAATATAAAAAAGGTACCATGATACTGCCTTGGGGAACTCCAGCTTCAATGGGTTGTGCAGTACTTAAAGAGTTTGCCTCTTTAACCTTAAAAGTTCGACCAGTTAAATAGCTTTCCAACAGCTTATGTATGTTTGCGGGTAAATTTTGACTCAGTTTGTATATTAATCCAGCATACCTTATCAAACGCTTGAGAGATGTCGATGAAGAGTGCAGAACAGTATTTCTTTTCTTCAAACGCTTTTCTCACCATATTTACAAGTCTATGGGTTTGTTCGATAGTACTGTGTTTTCTTCTAAATCCCAATTGATGATTCGGAATACAATTGTTTTCAGTTAACATCGGGTACAACTTGTTCATAAGTATCTTCTCAAATAGCTTTGATATATTAGACAATAGGCTGATGGGTCTGTATGATTCTACTTTTGTGTGATCTTTTCCCGGCTTGGGTATCATGTCCTGTCTGTGAAACCAGTGAAACCTTCCATTCTGGAGGATAATATTCAAGTCGTAATATAGCATTAAAAATAAAAAGTTGTTGCTGATCTTGTCCATACCAGGCGCTTTCTTGGCATTTAAATCAATAATAGCATTTTCGATCTCTCGAATCTCAAAACGTAGGGGTACGGCTGCTCCAAAATGTGGTGCAACAGGTGGCAACTCAATTGCTTCGTTTGATGTGTTCGGTGTAAATACTTTTTTTAAATGATTAACAAACAGATTCCCTTTTTCAGTATCATTTCTTGCCCAACCGCCACTTGAATTTCGCAAGGGGGACTTACATATAACGGGTCTTTTAAGACTTTTTGTTGCTCGCCATAATGAGTAATCCGATTGCGGGGCTGCGTCCAGGCTTTCTAAATATTTATTCAATGATTCCATTTTTCGAAATTCCAAGAGCTTTTTAAGTCTTTTTATACAATCT
This sequence comes from Calliphora vicina, assembly GCF_958450345.1. Lineage (NCBI taxonomy): Eukaryota > Metazoa > Arthropoda > Insecta > Diptera > Calliphoridae > Calliphora > Calliphora vicina. Next base: position 82,505,829 of record NC_088781.1, on the reverse strand, counting down.
TTAAGCTTCGATCTTAGTTGGGGGGATCTGTGCAATTGCCATTCTCTGCGAAATCTTCTTTTTTCATTTAAGAGCCGTTCGACATCTGAAGAATTAATTCTATTATATCTGATTTGTCGGGGGGTTTGGGTAGCATGTTGAGCAGCCAGTTTGAGATTTTTATCGAAATTGATAAGAGAGTGATCGATGTTTTCTGGTGTTCTTAGCGGTATGTTTTCCGAGCAATGTGTACTGAGGTATTTTTTATATACCAGTCGTGGATACAATTTATAGGGGGCTCAATAAAGTAACAATAGTGGGTGAGTGATCTGAAGATAGTTCCAGCGAGGATTAAATTTGAATCAAAACACGACCTTTAGGGGTAATCAGTCGTGATCCCCAGAATGTGTGTTTTGCATTATAATCGCCAGCAGCCAGGAAACGGGGGCCTAGTGATTTAAAAAATCTATTCTATTGACTTTCTGTAATTGAAAATCTAGGGGGTGAGTATATCGATGAAATCACTAAGTTTCGATGAAAATCTTCAAGACAGATTGTAGTAGCTTGAAGATAATATTCGCAAAAATCACACATTAAGTAGTGTTTGATTCGAGTTTTTATTAAAATTGCCGAGCCACCGTATGCTCTACCTCTGGGATCTTTGGTGTCATATATTACATATCCATTTATTCGAAATGAACTTCTGGACGTCAAATGAGTTTCAGAAACCAGCATTACATCAATTTGTTGGTTTCTTAAAAAATATTCGAGTTCGTTTTTGTGTTGGCGTATGCCGTTTGCATTCCAAAAACATATTCTTAGGCAGTTCATGGCCTGTTAAGCACAGCCTGCAATAACATCGATTGCATCTTAAGCATTTCTTGCATCATGTTACTCATTGAGTTTGTAAAGTTATTTACCGATTGCACAAGAGTTTCTATTGTAGATTATAGTCGGGTAAAATTGAAAATTGGCGTTTGCTCTCTTACCTCTGGGTTCACATTTTCGTTTTGGAGTTGACGGACTTGCGTCTGAGTTTGGTTGTTTCCAAGTACATTTGCATATGTTACTTTGTTGTCATATGTCTGTTGCAACGGGGGGTAGTTAAAATTGTTGTCATTTAATGAATGAGCGGGGAAAATCTTTGTTTTCTGGCTTTGTGATTTTTTAAAAATTAAGTGGACAGGACAACCCCTGTCCACTTAAGGCAAAACGCAATTGCTGCATTTTTTTATTTTAGGATCATCTTTGGATTTGTTACATTGGGATGTGTTATGCAACTCGCCGCGAATAACACATACTGGTGGCAATTTGCAATATGCCTTGGTGTGTCCATATTCTTGGCAATTCATACATTGGACGAAATCGTTTGTGTGGTTCTTCTACCGTAATTTTACTATGCAATAAGTACTTCAGGTTATATATGGGATGTGTTTCATTTTTTTTCAGGTTTATGTCACCGGGTTCAAGTTTAACAGTGAAGAGTGGTTGGGGTTTTTTTTTCGCGATTTCAAATATTTATCACATTTTTTGTCTTAAAGTCTTTATCTTCTAAGCTTTGCTTTATTTCGAGTGGTTCAACATTACAGTCAATACCCTTTATTACAACTTGTAGACCCTTGCTTCCTTTCAGCTGATAAGTGTAAAAACTTTTCTTTTGAGTTTCAAAATATGTTACAACCTTTCTATAATCGTTTTCACTATTGACCTGTATTTTAGTTTCATGAATCGTGCCTTTCTTGATTGGGATAACGTAAAAAGAGTTCTCTCCTATTAATGAGATCAGGCTCTGAACCAGTGAATTTGAATTGTTTTCTCTCAAGTAAATAGGGGGTGGTTTTGTAGAGGTAATTTTATTTACTGGTTCATCTGTTTCACATTCCAGAACAGAAAAACGATTTTCATTGTTTAGTCTAGCAGGTTCACTACCCTTATATAATTTAGCCAAGGGTGCCGCTTTCGAAGACTTGGGACTTCGTGCCCGTTTTAATATTGTAACATACCGGTCCATTCCAACCTGTATTTGGGATTTATTATCTTTATTTAATGGTTGACTAATCTTGGGTATAGCGCCGCTTAATGGGTTAATTTTAGTTGTTGTCGGTGTGGTGGATTTCGTTTCTAAAGCTGATATTGTTAGCATACTTTCAGGCGTAAATAAAGTATTTGTACTTTTTGGTAACTCCAGATTAACAGCTGTTGGGTTTTCTTTTGTTTGACAATCATTAGTTGTTGACAATGCAGGGGAACAAGAACGAGCACGGTTAACAGGCTTGGCGGTTAAAAACAAGTTGTCATCTATTCTTCTGTTTGTTTTGTTTTTCATGTACATTAACTGTAACGTATGCATTTCTGCCGTTTACACTTAGCCTTCGCTCACTGTTTTCGTTAAAGAGACTCATTAAAGAGTATTTGTAATTACTTTCGTTAACACTCTTGATCTTTATTTAATAGTCAATGCACAAAAAAGATTCAAAAAAAAATATAAAGAATTTTCTTTACTTATTTGTCTTTTAGTTGTTGTTTTGATTTTTTTATTTAATAATATTATTAAAATAAAAGCGTCCTTTCGCGTGAATAATAAACAGGTGATATTTATATTTATTTTCCGATAGATACATTAAAATAACGAATTAACTCGGAGTAAAAATAAAACACGTTCAGTTTCAATCACGATCAACACTTGTAGAAGCCTGAAACGAAAATAAGGTAATCTATGAAAAATTCTGGTGTTTGAGTTTATTCTGAAGTCTAGCTTTATGAATTGTTTTGTCACGTTATTGTCAGATTTAATTTTATGTGCTGAAAATCTTGGTGTCAATTTGTTGCGCTTACATTCTTTGCGGAGAACTATTTCGTCGATGTCTTTTGTCATTGGCTCAGACCTATTCTCATTAAGTTTATCAATTCTAAGCGCAGATTGTTTCTGCATTTGTTCTTTAATATACGGAAATAGTTTCTGTTGAAATTCATTAAGTTTCTGTTGGTAATCATGTTCGTCATTAAAGGTAACTTGTCTATCAAATGTATGGTCGTCCAAAAAACAATTCGTATGGTGTAAGTTTCGTGGCTGAATGAATAGCGTTATTTAAGTAATCAAGACTTCACGGAACATGTCATTATGATCCGTCGAGGGTTTTAACTCCTTCCTCTTGGCCGCTACTAACCTATAGATTTCAGTTAATGTAGAGTGTAGTCTTTCTACAGGAGAATTACTGCTGCTTTGTTGAAAGGAAGTAAAATGAAGATCTATGTCATACTGTTTACAGAAATCTTTAAATATAGTCGAATTAAACTCGGAGCCCTGATCACAAACTATTTTCTTTGGAATGCCATAAAGAGATATAAATTCATTCATAGCTCCAACGACTGATATACTCATTCTATTCGGAAGGGTAGATGCGTAAGCGAATTTAGAAAATTTATCAATAATCGTTAAGATTTGTTCTTTGTTGCTATTATAAAGGTCTATATGTAATATATCGAGAGGTTTAGCTGGTGTCTCTGGTTTTTGAAATTGCAAAACTGGTGGTTTCCTATTATATTTTTGTGTCTGGCAATCCATACAGTTATTGATAGTTCGAACAATTTTTTCTTTCATGTGAGTAAAAAAATATTTTCTTTTTAAGTGTGAATATGTTTCGTTAATACCCCTATGATTACTTTTCTCATGATATTCCTTTATTATTTTCTCTTTTATATTCTCATCTACCAGTAGATCCAGCTTCTAAGAATTCTAAAAAAAAATATATTTTCTGGTAGTTATTACAATTCTATTTTATTTATTATTTGTATATTTTTTTATGTTTTATGTTGATCGTCGGCTATATTGATAGGGATATGTCGCTGTACAGATATTCCTTCTGTACTCTTGTTAAATAGACCATTGATATTCCGTCAAGGTCCTCAACAAAGATGGACTTCCAACTATTAAATTTTTCCGCAAGTTAAAATTTTTTTTATTTTTTTATTTAAAATCTTCTTTTATAAATAAAATGTTCTACTATTCCGTTATTTTTCTTGTTTTTTTATTTTTAATTATTTATTCTTCTAACCTGGAGGGTCTGGTTTTGTGTACTACAGAATCGTAGATTTGAATTTTTGTTATAACTGGAGGGTCCTTCGATAGGAATCGCAGTTTATGTTTAGTATGTTAAGGCTTTACATGCCTATTTAGTTATACATAATTGCCCAATTCACAACTGGTGTTGTAGCGTTGTATCGTTGTATGTCGTAATTTTTTTTATTAATGTTTTGTTTTTGTTTCGAAAAATTTGTTTGAAAAATATTTACGACATACAACGATACAACGCTACAACACCAGTTGTGAATTGGGCAAATAATACATATGTGCAAGCGTTTCTTGTTTTTTTTATTTATTTTTTTTATTTATAATCTGTTATTAAATTGTTGGCATTGTTTCAGAATGTAAATGTTATATATTGTTTTTTATATCGATATTTTTTTTTTATTTTTTTTTTTGTCTTTAATTTTATATATTATTTATCTTTAATGGTTCCTCCAATAAGAGGTCTTGTGCTTTATCTGAACTATTAACTACTTCCATAAACTGTAAAAATTGTTTACTTGATAAAGTTCGCCCTGTATCTAATTCTATTTCCCGACTATGCATGTCTACTATTTCCCCACTATGCATGCCTATTTGGGTCATCCTCGATGTTGGTTATCTCGTCCTGATACCTGTCGAGATTCTGAAAATTACCCACAGGATCTTGATACCTGTTAGACGACTCAACTATATTATTCAATTCCATTCTGGAATTGGAAGTCCTGTTAGTTCTCATGCTTGGTGACGTTTTAAAATATCCACTCTGTCTATTCCCGAAACGGGAATACGTGGTATTTGTATCCATTGGTTCAGGCTTGGTGTTATTATTATGTGTGGACTGATTATTGAATGGTCTATAGGTTTGGTTACCAAATGGTCTTGGGTTAGAATTACCAAATGGTCTTGAATTAGAATAGTTATTAAAAGGTCTCGAAACCCTAACCTGACTTTGGCCATTGCCTTCAGGTGTCCGTGCCGTCCCATTGTAAGAGTAAAAGTTCCGTCCAAAATATGGCTTATAAAATTCTGATCGTACTTAATAATTTGGATTTTGTCTAGCCCTGCTCTGTCCATAATATATATTCTGTTCTTTGATGCAAACGGCTAAAGCCGAAGCCAAAGATTCAGGCCTCATTGCTCTCACCGATGATCCCAAAGGCTCTCTGAGATTTGTTAGAAATGAGTTAAGGCACATTTCCGAAAAAAGTTCCTTTTTTGCCTTTATGACATTCTGGTCATGTTCATGGATGAGTACATTATTAGCAAGTGTTGACTATATTTCAATCACCTCGCTATAAAAAACCTCAACAGTCTTTCCGTCTTGTCTGATGTTATGGAGATCCCTTATAAGGGAAGTTTCTGTCCTTTTATCTGAGTAGTGTAGTATTAAATTATTTCTAATGTCATCCCAATTAAGGGGTGTACCGTACACGTTTAGTACCTCATTCGCTTTATCGACAACCTTGTTCCGAACGGACCTTAGTAGTATTTGTCCGTAAGGTGTATTGTCAGCCCCCCTTATATGTAAAAGAATTTCTTCTACATTATTAATAAACTCATACAGAAGTTTTGGATTACCATCGAACTTTGGCAAATCCTTTATAGCATCTGGGATTCTAAGGGAGAAGGTACTAGCATGCTTCTGATGCTTCTTGGGAATTATTCATCTCTACTTGAACGTCTTCTGGAATTTTTTCTAACGATCTAGTCTTGAACAGTTTGGAATAAGGAAAAAATCTCTTTGTAATCTTTACCATTAAGGGGAATCAAAAATATTTCAATATTTAAAAACGTTGTCTAAATTATTAAATTTTCGTTTCACTTTTTCTTTGTAAAAAAAAAATTTATATAATTATACCATTAAGGGGAATCAGAGATGTTTCAATATCTAAATTATTTAATTTTCATATCACTTTATATATATGGGGCATTTCATGTCAAGTGAACCAACTTTTGAAATCGATGTCTTCCGATCGGGATGAAATTTGCACCAAGGTTAGCTCTATTGGATAGTAACTTGTAATGTACAATCGAATAAATATATATTCAATGCTTTATGAGTTAACTTTTTACTAATAAAATTTAAGTGAACTACGGGAGCCTTTGTTTTGCCACTAGCGTTCAGCCGGTGTGGGGGGGTTCATGTTCAACATAAATTTCTACTCATATAGATATCCTTATACATAAAAAATTGTTGTAGACTCCCTAATTAATATTAACTGATCGATTAATTAATAAGATGACAAATTGACCGGATTTCATAATCAGTAATTAAAATATATTCTAACGACTTAATAAACTCTCATATTTCATTTATCCCAAGATGTTGACTGGGATAATCGCCTCAATACCCGCCCTTCCAAACGATCTTACGGCAGCAATTTCATTTAAGATCCCTTACTAACACCACACTTACTTTCTCATTTCATTAACGAAAACTTTTCAAAATACTTTAAAGTTCCATAATTTAAATACAATTTATTCAATTAATTTCGAGAAAAAACATATTGTCAGCTAACATTAGTTAGGCTGCTAAAATTCGCAAAAAATATCAGATATGTGTAACGAGATACGAAATTTAATAATTATAATAATAATGAAATATAGATAAAAAAATATAATAATAGAAATGCATATCAATTACTAATAATAATAGTATGCTAATTAATTTGATTAATTTTGATAGTACTTATGTACTCATTTAATTGGAATCTACTGTGTGAATAAAATACAATAATCAATGAAGAGATATTAATAATTTTGTTCTTTTTTTTTTTGTTTTTATTTCTTTGTTTGGTTTTGAATATTTAAATATTACTTGTGCATAAAACAAGAGTGCATCAGAAAAGAAAGATAAAAAAATAATTCGTTTTGTTTCTTGTTGTTTTGATTTTTTTGAATTGCTTTTGTTTAATTTATTTTTGTTGGATCACTTTCGATTTAATTGTAAAATACAAAAGTGCGTAAGAAAATAAAGAACAAAAAAACAATTCGTTTTGTTTCTTCTTCTTCTTTGACTTTGATAATTTGCTTTATTTTGTTGGATTACTTTTGATTTAATTTTAAAATACAAGAGTGCGTAAGAAGACAAAAAACAATTTTGGTTTTTGTTCTTCTTTAACTTTGTTATTTCAACAGTAATCCCTACTAAAGCAAGGTATAACTAAAAGACAATTTGATTATTGTACTTTATCAACTACAGATTTAGATATGATTTAAATTTAATAAAATAACTAATGCAAAACAGATTATAATATTAAATAATATAATTGTTATGAGACTCACCAACTTAAACTGGAACCGCCGAATGATGAGGCCTCGTCAAACTGCTGTTGTTGGTTTTTAAAAATTGAGGATGTTAATTTAGTTTTGCATTTCATTAGTTCAAAAAGATGATTCCAATAATTTGTAACTTATCTTAGCTTAAAAAGAAGGCTTAATTAGAAATGTAATTATACTGCGATATTTTGTGTGCAATATAGGTTAAGTTTTTCTTATGTTTTTTTAAAGTTCTTTTGGTAAAGTGTTTTAGGTTTTAAATATCACTATATTTTATAATGTAATTTTAATTAAAATTAGGCAAATAGTTATATATAATAATGTAAGTTTTTTAGATAAGAATTTAAATTCAGTTTTGAGTTTTATTAATAGTTTGAAATGTAGATTAAATTTTCTCACTGATATGATCACTTTGTCACTATATGAATACCATTAATTTTTAGCTTTAATTATTTAGAAATTTTAGGATCAAAATATTTCAATCTTTATTTTCAAAAAGTGAAAATAAATATGCTTTTTAAAAAAAACTTAACCTGGCACAATCTTACGGAATTTATTTTTAAAGTAAATCAGGAGTTTATTGACTCAGTTCTGGGTGTCTGAGGTGAAATATATATCAGGATTTGGAGCTATTCTCAGATGGCTTCTTTGATTACTTCCACAGATTAGGTTTTCTTCTAATTTATTGAAAAATTGGTTCTTTTATAATTTATATTTGTAACTTTTTCTTATGTTTCCACGTTATTTGATATTTTTATTTCTTGTCTTAGCTGTTGCCTCGCTGGTATATTTATACAAATGCCTATCAGCAATACACTTGGTGATGTGAGATTAGTTTTTTTGAGTATAACTCCGCAAAAATTGGTTACAGTGGTGGCAAAAGAAAAGGTCCTCCACTGTATTTATTTGATAAAGTGTGATGTTCTATAGTTGAGTTCACTTTTTGGGTATGGAGAATTAACAAACTATCTCAGCACTGACTTCCAAGGTATATTAAGGTTATGTTGAACCTTTGGATTAGGTGATATGTAAACCAATGTGTCTGTTTTAATGGGTATTAAATATTTAAATTAACTACATACATATGTATTAGTTTCTTTGAAATAATTACCTTAAATTGGGTGTAAATTAGAATTTATAAAATAAAATTTGAAAATATATAGATGACTTAAACGAATTTTAAGACCACTTTGCTCGTTGAAGTACAAATTAGAAAAGAACGGAAAATAATTGGGTTATGAAAACCATGCTTTTAATTCGTGTCTTCGTAAATCTTGAGTGCGTCGGTATGCGTTGATATGCGTTTTAATGCGTCAAACACCAAATTGTGGTTTTCAATGTTGTTAACTATATTGTGACAATAAATACAACAGTGTGAGGTGAAATACTAACTACACAATCATTTCCGTTAAAATTTAAAATAATTTCAATAATTATTTTATAAAAAAAATTTCCTATTTTGCGATACAATTTCAAATATTTTATAAATGTTTGTTCAACTTAATGAAGAATATTATTATCAATAATCGTCTATTACAAACTCAGACACAATTTTTCAACAACATCGGTCGAGAACTCTCTGAGTTATAGGGGGTAAAATTTTGACAATTTGGTCAAACAGGGGTTTTTTCTTATCCATGTAACTTATTACCTATTGTTCTTAGCAAAATGTGTCCCAAATAGTATAGATAGCTATTTCTTCGATCTTTCGAAAAAAAATATTTAAAAAAAAAAATAAAAAATTTTTAATATTTTTTTTCCGAAATCAAAAACTTTTTTGACTTTTTTTTAAAATACGCCCTTTTTTTTTTTTTTTCTTAAAATAAAGTTTAGATATTTTCCTTGAACACCTACTTGGTCGCTTAGTGGGATGCGAGTGGGATATCTATCAAAATAAATATTTTGTAACTCAAAATATAAAATTTTTGACTTTTTTGCAAAATCAAAAACTTTGTTGACTTTTTTTTTCAAAATGGACCCTTTTTTAATCTTTTTTTTTAGGTCAAACAAAAGCTTAGATATTATCCTTGAAGACCCTTTTGGTCGCTTAGTGGGATGCGAGTGGGATATCTATCAAAATAAATATTTTTTAACTCAAGACTTACAATTTTTGACTTTTTTTTTTGCAAATACGATTTTTTTTCCAAATGGGCCCTTTTTTTAAAATTTTTTTTGTAGTCAAAAGAAAGCTTAGGTCCATTCCTTTAAGATATTTTTAGTCCCTTAGTGGGATGCGAGTAGGATATCTATCAAAATAAATATTTTGTAACGCAAGACATACAATTTTTTAATTTTTTTTTGCAAAATCAAAATTTTTTTCCAATATGGGCCCTTTTTTAATTTTTTTTTTTTGCTCAAAAGAAAGCCTAGGTCCATTCCTTTAAGATATTTTTAGTCCCTTAGTGGGATGCGAGTGGGATATCTATCAAAATAAATGTTTTAACACAAAAATTGTATGTCTTGAGTTACAAAACATTTATTTTGATATATATCCCACTCGCATCCCACTAAGCGATCAAAACCATCTTAAAGGAATAGGCCTAAGCTTTCTTTATAGCAAAAAAAAAAATTACAAAAAGGGCCCATTTTAAAAAAAAGTCAAAAAAGTTTTTGATTTTGCCAAAAAATCAAAAATTGTATATCTTGAGTTACAAAATATTTATTTTGATAGATATCCCACTTGTATCCCACTAAGGGACCTAAAATATCTTAAAGGAATGGACCTAAGCTTTCTTTTGACTAAAAAAAAATTTTTAAAAAAGGGCCCATTTTGAAAAAAAATTCGAATTTGCAAAAAAAAAGTCAATAATTGAATGTCTTGAGTTACAACATTTTTATTTTAATAGATATCCTACTCACATCTTCCTAAGTGACAAAATAGGTCTTAAAGGAAAAGACCTAAGCTTTCTTTTGAGCAAAAAAAAAATTTTAAAAAAAAGTCCCATATTGGAAAAAAATTTCGATTTTGCAAAAAAAAATTAAAAAATTGTTACAAAATATTTATTTTGATAGATATCCCACTCGCATCCCACTAAGGGACTAAAACTATCTTAAAGGAATGGACCTAGGCTTTCTTTTGAGCAAAAAAAAAAATTAAAAAAGGGCCCATATTGGAAAAAAATTTTGATTTTGCAAAAAAAAATTAAAAAATTGTATGTCTTGCGTTACAAAATATTTATTTTGATAGATATCCCACTCGCATCCCACTAAGGGACTAAAAATATCTTAAAGGAATGGACCTAAGCTTTCTTTTGACTACAAAAAAAATTTTAAAAAAAGGGCCCATTTGGAAAAAAAATCGTATTTGCAAAAAAAAAAGTCAAAAATTGTAAGTCTTGAGTTAAAAAATATTTATTTTGATAGATATCCCACTCGCATCCCACTAAGCGACCAAAAGGGTCTTCAAGGATAATATCTAAGCTTTTGTTTGACCTAAAAAAAAAGATTAAAAAAGGGTCCATTTTGAAAAAAAAATGTCAACAAAGTTTTTGATTTTGCAAAAAAAGTCAAAAATTTTATGTTTTGAGTTACAAAATATTTATTTTGATAGATATCCCACTCACATCCCACTAAGCGACCAAGTAGGTGTTCAAGGAAAATATCTAAACTTTATTTTAAGAAAAAAAAAAAAAAAAAAAAAAAAGGGCGTATTTTAAAAAAAAGTCAAAAAAGTTTTTGATTTCGGAAAAAAAATATTAAAAATTTTTTATTTTTTTTTTAAATATTTTTTTTTCGAAAGATCGAAGAAATAGCTATCTATACTATTTGGGACACATTTTGCTAAGAACAATAGGTAATAAGTTACATGGATAAGAAAAAACCCCTGTTTGACCAAATTGTCAAAATTTTACCCCCTATAACTCAGAGAGTTCTCGACCGATGTTGTTGAAAAATTGTGTCTGAGTTACTATCCAATAGAGCTAACCTTGGTGCAAATTTCATCCCGATCGGAAGACATCGATTTCAAAAGTTGGTTCACTTGACATGAAATCCCCCATATATATATTTTTTTTTTAAAAATTGTTCAACTTTCGTTTCACTTTATATTTTTATTTAAAATTATTCTTATTAATCCTATAATTATTTTTATCAATTTTATTAGTTTATACTGGTAGACTTACATTGTCCCAAGAATGATGAATTGCATGATGCTCTTTGAAGTGCGATGATTTCTTACTTTCTGTTGTTGCTTTAAATTTCTGTTGTCGTTTATATTGTTGTGCTTTGTTTGCTTGTCGCTAATTTCTAACTTGGTGACAAGGACTTGTTGGTGATTTTTATTATCATCTATAGTTGTTGTTGATATTAGCTGGTTCATTCTTAAAGATGTGTTTTCAAAAAAATGTTGTATTAATCTGGGCTTTTCCCTGTTGGAAGCGTTACTTGTTGATACAAGTTCCGTTGACTGCGCCAGTTATGTATTAGGAAAAGAGGTTGTTTCTTCTTTGGGAATCAAAATACAATTAATTTTATTTTTCATTTTCATTTCTTAAATAATAGAATCTTAATACTAAAAATTGCTTACTCTGATGCTCTCAATAATCGATACAAAGAATAGAGTAAGTCTGGATTCTCAGAAAAGAATCTTAAACTAAATTATTTACTCTGATGCTCTCAATAAAAAATAGAGTAAGTCAAAATAAAAGAATTTTAACTAAATTGCTTACTCTGATGTACTACATTTGTTTCTCAGTAATTAAAAATATTTAGAGTAAGTTTGGTTTTTTAAAATAAACAAATAGTCAATGAATAAAAGAATAATGCAATGTAAGCATTAAATATTTGGAGTGGAGTTCAATAAAGTAAACAAATAGTAAAATAGTATAGTTGGTACAATTAGTGTGTGGTATAATAAAGTTTGGTATAAATGGTACAATTAAGTTTGGTATAAATGGTACAATTAAATTTGGTATAAATGGTACAATTAAGTTTGGTATAAATGTATGTATATAGTTATGGGTGTTGTTGTCTGGGGGTGACAACATAACGTGCGCGTCGACACAACAAAACACAGCATCAAATTTTGAAGTAAGAAATTTTTTTACAAAATGTTGTCTTGTGCAGGCCTTTAATACGAATGTCTTCAAGACAAAAGGCCAATAAACCGAAGGAGCAGATTACTGACTTTAAGAGTTATGTGTACATATTGTACACATTTACATACATTAGTAATTAAAAATATTTAGAGTAAGTTTGGTTTTTTAAAATAAACAAATAGTCAATGAACAAAAGAATAATGCAATGTAAGCATTAAATATTTGGAGTGGAGTTCAATAAAGCAAACAAATAGTAAAATAGTATAGTTGGTACAATTAGTGTGTGGTATAAGTGGTATAATAAAGTTTGGTATAAATGGTACAATTAAGTTTGGTATAAATGGTACAATTAAATTTGGTATAAATGGTACAATTAAGTTTGGTATAAATGTATGTATATAGTTATGGGTGTTGTTGTCTGGGGGTGACAACATAACGTGCGCGTCGACACAACAAAACACAGCATCAAATTTTGAAGTAAGACATTTTTCTACATATTGTACACATTTACATACATTAGAGATGAGCAATATTTCCATACCTGTGATTTAATCACTGTGATTGAAAAATCACTGGTAACAACAGTTACTGAATATAGCAAGTAACAGGTACATTTAAGTCGTTCTCTCATATTTTTCAACATACTGTTAAATGTCGTTTCTTAATATTTTTCAACATTCACTGGTGTAGTGTGCACACATAATTGTTGCACCAAAACCTTTTATATGCCACACACATAGTTATTGATGCATTCTTGTGTAAGTGATCTTTTACTTATCGTAGTTTTACTTTGGAGTTATTGACTTCCAATTTTTGCTAACGTAATGTGTTTTAAAATCAAACAAAGCGGTTGACCAAGAATTAGGTCAACAGCTTAACATTACAATTATGAGTGAAAGAGTTTGCAGCTAATTATGCTCCTCCTTAATTTTTACATACTGCACAAGTATGCATGAGTACAATGATAATTGTAAGATAAATGTAAGTATAAGTAATGAGTAGAACATAAGTTAGTGAGTGATTTAGGAATCACTCAAGATTAGCTTTTAAGAATTTTAGTTATAAGAAATAAAATTCAAAATAAAATTTCAATTATTAATCTGAGTCAGAGAAGACAAAACAAACATTTGTTTTTTTTTAATAAAAATTTCAAACACTTAACTTTACATGGCGATCCTGCCAACTCCTGGAAAATATAGAAGATCCTGCCAACACCGATTATTGGATTGAGAACATACATATTCTACACAACATATTCTAAAAAAAAAATAGATAGTAAATATAAATTTAATAAACAATACATTTGACTAGAAAGTGTATTGGCATGTCTGGCAAATGCTAAATTAAACAAATTTTTGAAGAATTTTGTGCAAATAATTTAAGAAATAAAAATATTTTTTTGAAGTGAAGTTTTTCTTTGTTTTATTGTCGATTCAATTTTGCAAGTTATGTGCATAATTTGTTGTTTAGAAAAGTTGAGTCATTACTAATATTGAAGTGATCATTGATATATGGAACAACCTCTGGAAGAAATATTAAAGGAACTGCATGCTGCAGAGGAAAGATGGTCAAAGTTACTGACACAAGAACAAGATAGTGGAATAGAATCAAAAGTCGGTCCAAAGCCATCAAGATAAAACAGAAGAAACCCTATGAACCAAATATACCGAAGATAGAAGTTCCAAAATTTAAAACCAATAGAAGGGATTTTGTAAGCCACAAAAAGATACAGCTTAATGTATTAAAATCAGAGCTTAGTTACACAATTTGCGAAGGAAGAAAAGAGGCCATCATCAAAGAGATAGGAGAAACCAAGAAACAAATTAAAAAGTTTAAGAAAGAAAAACTAGCAGTAATAAAATATAATAAGAGGATAAATATTTCAAATGAATAATAACAGATATCAATCAGTGCAGAATTAATACCTTCAATATGCGTGGTGGCAACAAAAAAAATAATGGTAAAAGATTAAAGAAATAAAGTAGATAAAAACAGCAAATGGCTAGTGTCTTGCAAGATTGATAGGGCTTATGAAAGACAAAGAAGGATAAAAATATTCACATTTGTTTTTTTAATAAATAAAATCTAAAAATAAGAGTAATATATGTGTATGTAAAAATATAAAATTTTTTTTATGCACATTTAAATGGTAGGTCCTATTTGGGGCAATAAGATTAATTACAATATGGGTAAGCCACAGAGTAAAGTGGAAGTACAAGAAAACATTATAAATAATGGCAACGCTGAAAATACAAAGGACGTTATGCCAGATTATATTAAGACTTTAATTATTGTAGTATTAGTATTATTTATTGCATATAAGATAAACAAATATTTTAAAAACTATGTAATAAAACATAGAAACAATAATAATACCAACAACACTATAAATGAAATATAGATAAAAATAATATTATAATAACAAATTAAATACATATATATATGTAAATTTAAAAAACATATACAAAAAAAAAGTATGGACCAAACAAAAGAAACAAAAACCCCAATTTATGGGAAAGTTTATGGGTCAGAAGAAATAGATACAAACAGAACATTAGACCAATCGTTAGAGTGGTTGGTTGACTTTTGGAAGTTGATAGGTTTGGAAGGAAAACCAACAATGGAGGACTTAGTAGAAGGACGATCAGTTGAAAGGGAAACAATAGATATGATGCGAAAATTTAAAAAAAAATTAACAAAAAAAAAAAAGGATGCCGAATTGGCATCTATTTCTAAACTAATAAATACTTTCAATGGAGTAAAGGAAGAATTAAATCCATTTATAGCTAATCTGGAGATTTTGAGAGAAACGTTCCCACAAAATAAAAGAGAATCATTCTTCAACTTTGTATACAAATACAAGTACCAACCTCTATAGAAACTTTAATTTCAACATTAAAGGAAGCATATAAACCAAAAAAGTCCCCAAATGTGATTCTGAATGAACTAACGAGATTGACACAGACGGACACAATAAGAAGATTCGCAGATAGAATAGAACAACTAACAATGTAACTGAATGAAATTCAGATAAGCACTTTGGGAGAAGAAAACAGAAATGTAATAAGCGAAACAAATACAGCTATAGCATTTAACGGATTAAAAAACAATGACATTATTAGAACCATAGAAGCAAGCAGGGTGAAGAAGCTTAGCGATGCTATCGAAATAGCAATAGAAGCTTCAACTGATATAAGACAGAACCAAGTAATGTTCCAGTCTGTGCAACCAAGGAACAATTTTAGAAATTTCAATAATAACAACAGAAACAATTATAACTCTAATTATTCCCGAAATGGAAGTAACTACAATAATAATAACAACATGAATAGGAACACTAATAATAATAACAACAGATTTAACTATAACAATCAAAATAGAAACGGATACAATGACAGAGTAAACCGTGGTGGAATGAATAACAACAATAGAAATAATTATAGAAGAAATGAGAACAGTAACAGAAACAATAACAACAACTATAACCAGGGACCCGAAATAATTGTTATTTTTTTTAAAATAAGCAATTGGTTATAGAAAAAATAACTGCAAAAAAATAGGTCCCGTAATAACAATTATAAATAACTCAAAAAAAATTTAGTCTATGATAACCATTATGAAAAATTTTAATTATTTTAGGTCTTTGATAACCATTATGAAAGATTTTTATTTATTTCGGTCTCTGATAACCATTATGAAAGATTTTTATTTTTTTTGGTCTTCAATAACCATTATGAATGATTTTTATTTTTTTGGTCTTTGATAACCATTATAAAAAAATTTTATTTTTTTGGTCTTCGATAGACTACAGCCATTACAAATATTTATACCCTACACCACCATAGTGATATAGCGTATAGTGCCCCAAGATCGAAGTCTATTGAATTTGGTTAGAATCGGTCTATTATTTCTCCTAGCCCCCATACGATTGTCCTATCTGAAAATAGATAATCCCTCATAAATATCTTAGTTATATAGATATCCAAACCAAATTCAGCACAAATAAGTTTTATATAAGTCGAACTCTCACTACTAAATTTTGTGACGATTGGTCCATAATTAGTCATAGCTCCCATACAAGGCCCACTTCCGAATACCATTTTAACGAGTATAGATTTCTTAAAAAAGTTGGTATTCAAATAAAATTTAGCACAAATAAGTTTTATATATACCGAAGACATGTCACTTAATTTTATGCCGATTGGTCCATAATTAGTCATAGCTCCCACATATTGCACATTTTAAAAGAAAACTGTTTATAATCATAAATATTCTTGATTCTTATGTAATTCTGAACCGATTTATCTTTCTCTGTCTATTTTAAAATACAAGAAAACCAGGTCCATGCGACCAAAAAAATTTGTTGGTACTCGTAATGTTTACGGAAGACCAAAAAAAATAAAAATCTTTAATAATAGTTATCAAAGACCTAAAAAAATAAAAGTCTTTTTTAATGGTTATTAAAGACCTAAAAAAATAAAAATCTTTCATAATTGTTATTGAAGACCAAATAAAATAAAAATCGTTTATAATGTTTATCAAAGACCAAAATAATATTGGTTATTTTTAACTGTTATTCAGAGACCATTTTTCAAAAATTCTTGATAAACAATTATTTCAGGATTTTTTCCAATATTGGTTATAACAGTTATGTCCCTGACTATAACGATAACAGAAACAATAACAACAACTACAATAATAACTATCGTAATAACAATAATTATCGTAATAACCAATACAGAGGTCGAAGTGCATATCATGTACAAGAACAGGGAAACTCGCAAGATCCGGAGACCATACGACAACACGGATCTCCGGAGCAGATCGAATAAATTCAAACAAAGTATTTACCATTTCATCTGATCTTAAAAACTATGTCAAATTAAATGTGCTAAACACACATCGTACACTAACTTTTCTAATTGACACGGGAGCCGATGTCTCTTTGTGCAAAGAGGATTTATTACCAAAATACGATGAAGATCCAGATGATTATTGCTGCTTAACAGGAATAACAAGGGAAGAAATAAGATCATTAGGTTCCTCAGAAATATCAATACAAATTGATGAAACAATATTCAAGCATAAAATACATATGGTGAAAGAAGACTTTCCCATTTATACTGACGGTATACTAGGACGAGATTTTTTGTTGAAATACAATTGCAACATAGATTATGAAACATTTATACTAACTATTAATGTTGGAAAAGACATTTTGACATTACCAATACATAATAACACATTCGATATAACAACAGTAAAGATACTACCAAGAAGTGAAATTATTGTACCATTTCAATTGAACATTGAAGAAGATAGAGTAATATGCAATCGAGAAATTGCCGAAGGTGTATTTTTGGCAAATGCCATAATCCCAAAAACCGGAAATAAACATATAAAACTGTTAAATGTAACAGATAGAATTGTAATAATAGAGAATTTAAAAGTGGAAACCACTCCATTAAAGAACTATGAAATATTCAGAACTAGCGATGTGAAGACTAAATGTGACAGAGAGCGATTCAATAAAGTATTAAAAGAACTAAACATAGACAACCATGATGATGTGGCGAAGAGGGAATTGTTAAAAATACTTGAGAAATATCAGTCAATATTTCATTTAGACGGTGAGAATTTGACAACAAATAATTTCTATAATCAAACCATTCACTTGAATGACGCAAATCCAGTTTACTTAAAGAACTATCGTTTACCGCAAACGCATACAGAAGAAATTAACAACCAAGTAAAAGGACTATTAAAACAAAAGATAATAGAACCATCTATAAGCCCATACAATGCTCCACTATTGTTGGTTCCTAAAAAAGGACAAAACGATCTGAAGAAATGGAGATTAGTTGTTGACTTCAGGAAATTAAATGACAAAATAGTAAACGATAAATTTCCTTTAACGAGACTAGACGATGTTTTGGATAGACTGGGTAGAGCAAAATATTTTTCTACATTGGATATGACAAGTTCATTCCATCAAATTGAGCTTGACCAAGAATCAAGACCTTTCACAGCTTTTTCAACTCCAAATGGTCATTACCAATACACCAGGTTACCTTTTGGATTGAAGATATCTTCAAATAGTTTCCAGAGAATGTTAACCATAGCATTATCGGGACTAGAGTCTGAAGCATTTTTGTATGTGGATGACATAATAGTTTTTGGATGTAGCTTAAAACATCACAACAGCAACTTGATTAGTGTTTTCGACAGATTGTCTAAATATAATCTAAAACTGAATGCAAGCAAATGTTGTTTCTTAAAGCCAGAAGTTATATATTTGGGACATTTGATAACATCAAATGGTATCAAACCAGACCCGAGTAAGCATGAAGCAATTTCAAAATATCCAATTCCCAAGAATGCTGATGATGTGAGAAGATTCGTAGCATTTTGTAACTATTATAGAAGATTTATCAAAAATTTTGCAGATATTGCAAATTGTTTGAACAGATTGCTAAAAAAGGGCACAAAATTCGAATGGTCACAAGAATGCCAAATAGCATTCGAAACTTTAAAGAACAAATTAATTAGTCCACCAATTTTACAATACCCAAATTATGACGAAACTTTCATTCTGACAACCGATGCATCAGATTTTGCACTAGGTGCAATTTTATCTCAAGGTACGATAAGTGAGGATTTACCAATATCCTATGCAAGTAGATCTCTAAATAAACATGAAAGAAACAAACCAGTAATTGAAAAAGAATTACTAGGAATTTATTGAGGTATACAATTTTTCAGACCATATCTATATGGAAGAAAATTTACAGTTGTCACTGACCACAGACCATTAGTCTCGTTATTTTCACGTAAAAATCCTAGTTCAAAGCTAACAAGAATAAGATTAGAACTTTCAGAGTATGATTTTGAAATAATATACAAAAAAGGGGTAAATAACACAAATGCAGATGCATTATCCAGAATAAAAATTGATTCTGAGATGTTAAGAAATATGATACCATCGGAAAATGATGATAAAATAAAGAAAACGCTAGTAGTAACAAGAGGTATGAGCAAAAAGTCATCAGACAATAATATCATAAGCGGAACCCAAAAGGAGACTGATCAACTCTATATGTGGGACTGCACATCGATCAATGATATAAAGCGCGCAACTAAATTAAAATTTATATTAGAGAAAAAGCCTATAGAAAATAAAGAAAAGTTATATGAATATATAATAGAAAATTATAAAGATAAAAATGAAACACGTGTTAGATGTAGCGATAATCCAAGACACTTAGGTACTCTTATGGAGAAGCTATCATCATATTTGAAGAATTTAAAGATTATGAGTAATAAGAAATTTGCAATCGACATTAATGATGCAATATTTGATATAATTCCTGCAGATGAGTTTAAGGCCAAATACAATAGAAATTGTAAAATAAATAAAGATGATGTAATAATATTGTTATATAGAAAACCTCAAAATATACTAGATGATGAAAGAAAATTAGAATTGATAAAATTATACCATGATACACCCCAAGGAGGACATTTTGGAGTAAGAAAAACTCTGTTAAAATTAAAACAAAAATACATGTGGAAAGGCATGAACAAAACTGTAAAAAATTATGTATCGAAATGTGAATTGTGTCAGAAGAATAAACAAATCAGACATACAAAAGAACCACTAAAGGTGACAGATACACCGACAAATAGTTTTAATACTATAGTGATTGACACTGTTGGTCCATTACGTCCAACAAATAACCAGAGATACATACTAACAATGCAATGCGAATTGACAAAATATATAATTGCTTGTCCAATGGAGACTAAAGAAGCTAAGTCAATAGCAAAGGCGTTGGTTGAGAATGTTATACTGATATATGGATTATTTTGAATACTCAAATCAGACAGGGGAACAGAATTTACAAATGAACTACTGAGAGAGATATGCAAACTATTGAAAATAGAACAAAGATTTTCAACACCGTACCACCATGAAACACTTGGAACTGTTGAAAGAAATCACAGGGTACTTAACGAATACTTCTTATCTTTTGTAGAAGATGATAATTGGGAACAATGGATTCCTTATTATACATTTGCATACAATATAACTCCTCATGTGGATACTGATTACTCACCATTTGAACTAGTTTTCGGAAGATTACCAAGTTTACCAGGGGATGAAGTCATGAATCATGAATTTACAATTTTGAAAATTATGCCAATGAACTTAAGACAAGACTAAAATATTCTTTAGAGAACGCAAGGAATATGATAGAAAAAATAAAAAAACAAAAGACAATTAGATTCATATAAGACGTTAAATAGAATAGAATTAGACATAGGAGATTTAGTGTTAGTTAAAGTAGAAAATAGGAAAAAGAATGAACCACCATATAGAGGTCCATATGAAGTAATTGATATTGATGATTTAAATGTAATTGTGAAAATAAATAATAAAACAAAAAGTTTTCATAAAAATTTGCTTAAAAAATACAAAAATTAATCAAATAAATAACAAAATATTGTCATTATACCAAATTTAAACGTCAGCTAATTTATAACTGACCTATACCAAATAATAACCCAATTGTAAAAATCGTATATATAAGAGAAGAAAAATAAAAAATTAACAATAAACAAAATAATAAAAATGATTGTATAGAATTACAAAAAAAAAAAATTGCAATTAAGTAAACATTTAAAATTAAGTAAACAAAAGTTTGTGGCACAATGTACATAAATATAAAATTTCTACAGACTTTGTTATTATTAAAAATTCTGCAGTCTTTGTATAAACAAAGCTTGCATAATTTTTTCTAAAGGGTGAGGGTGTAGTGTGCACACATAATTGTTGCACCAAAACCTTTTATATGCCACACACATAGTTATTGATGCATTCTTGTGTAAGTGATCTTTTACTTATCGTAGTTTTACTTTGGAGTTATTGACTTCCAATTTTTGCTAACGTAATGTGTTTTAAAATCAAACAAAGCGGTTGACCAAGAATTAGGTCGACAGCTTAACATTACAATTATGAGTGAAAGAGTTTGCAGCTAATTATGCTCCTCCTTCATTTTTACATACTGCACAAGTATGCATGAGTACAATGATAATTGTAAGATAAATGTAAGTATAAGTAATGAGTAGAACATAAGTTAGTGAGTGATTTAGGAATCACTCAAGATTAGCTTTTAAGAATTTTAGTTATAAGAAATAAAATTCAAAATAAAATTTCAATTATTAATCTGAGTCAGAGAAGACAAAACAAACATTTGTTTTTTTTACTAAAAATTTCAAACACTTAACTTTACACTGGTAACGTTTTTAAAAAATCACTGGTAACAAATGGAGAAAGTAACAGGTACTTTTAATGTCGTTCTTTTTTTTCGTTCTTTTCACTGGTAACAACAGTTACTGCATATTTTTAGGCGCATAATTTTATATATCAGTTAGTTCTCTTAAAATTTTGTTGCATTTGCTTAATTCTGTTATTTTCCTATGTTTTTTTAACAGCTGTTATTAAATCAGCAAATATTAGTTTTTGGTTAACATAAGAACAGATTTAAGAATGAAAATAATACATAATTCGTCAATTCACAAGGTCTCTTATCATGTCATAATGTCCTAATATTTTACAATGGTTTTTATTGTTTTTCAAGCAAAAAATGTTCTACAATAATACTACTCTGTATGCTATGTTTATTGTGTTATCGTAACCAACCAGCAGAGACCTGCTACGAATGCCTAAGAGTCGGTTAAGACGAGCTGCTGAGTCGTGATATATTAGGACATTATGACATGATAAGAGACCTTGTGAATTGACGAATTATGTATTATTTTCATTCTTAAATCTGTTCTTATGTTAACCAAAAACTAATATTTGCTGATTTAAAAACATCTGTTAAAAAAACATAGGAAAATAACAGAATTAAGCAAATGCAACAAAATTTTAAGAGAACTAACTGATATATAAAATTATGCGCCTAAAAATATGCAGTAACTGTTGTTACCAGTTAAAAGAACGAAAAAAAAGAACGACATTAAAAGTACCTGTTACTTTCTCCATTTGTTACCAGTGATTTTTTAAAAACGTTACCAGTGAATGTTTAAAAATATTAAGAAACGACATTTAACAGTATGTTGAAAAATATGAGAGAACGACTTAAATGTACCTGTTACTTGCACGTTATGTTGTCACCCCCAGACAACAACACCCATAACTATATACATACATTTATACCAAACTTAATTGTACCATTTATACCAAACTTAATTGTACCATTTATACCAAAATTAATTGTACCATTTATACCAAACTTAATTGTACCATTTATACCAAACTTTATTATACCACTTATACCACACACTAATTGTACCAACTATACTGTTTTACTATTTGTTTGCTTTATTGAACTCCACTCCAAATATTTAATGCTTACATTGCATTATTCTTTTGTTCATTGACTATTTGTTTATTTTAAAAAACCAAACTTACTCTAAATATTTTTAATTACTAATGTATGTAAATGTGTACAATATGTACACATAACTCATAAAGTCAGTAATCTGCTCCTTCGGTTTATTGGCCTTTTGTCTTGAAGACATTCGTATTAAAGGCCTGCAACAACATTTTGTAGAAAAATGTCTTACTTCAAAATTTGATGCTGTGTTTTGTTGTGTCGACGCGCACGTTATGTTGTCACCCCCAGACAACAACACCCATAACTATATACATACATTTATACCAAACTTAATTGTACCATTTATACCAAATATAATTGTACCATTTATACCAAACTTAATTGTACCATTTATACCAAACTTTATTATACCACTTATACCACACACTAATTGTACCAACTATACTATTTTACTATTTGTTTACTTTATTGAACTCCACTCCAAATATTTAATGCTTACATTGCATTATTCTTTTATTCATTGACTATTTGTTTATTTTAAAAAACCAAACTTACTCTAAATATTTTTAATTACTGAGAAACAAATGTAGTACATCAGAGTAAGCAATTTAGTTAAAATTCTTTTATTTTGACTTACTCTATTTTTTATTGAGAGCATCAGAGAAAATAATTTAGTTTAAGATTCTTTTCTGAGAATCCAGACTTACTCTATTCTTTGTATCGATTATTGAGAGCATCAGAGTAAGCAATTTTTAGTATTAAGATTCTATTATTTAAGAAATGAAAATGAAAAATAAAATTAATTGTATTTTGATTCCCAAAGAAGAAACAACCTCTTTTCCTAATACATAACTGGCGCAGTCAACGGAACTTGTATCAACAAGTAACGCTTCCAACAGGGAAAAGCCCAGATTAATACAACATTTTTTTGAAAACACATCTTTAAGAATGAACCAGCTAATATCAACAACAACTATAGATGATAATAAAAATCACCAACAAGTCCTTGTCACCAAGTTAGAAATTAGCGACAAGCAAACAAAGCACAACAATATAAACGACAACAGAAATTTAAAGCAACAACAGAAAGTAAGAAATCATCGCACTTCAAAGAGCATCATGCAATTCATCATTCTTGGGACAATGTAAGTCTACCAGTATAAACTAATAAAATTGATAGAAATAATTATAGGATTAATAAGAATAATTTTAAATAAAAATATAAAGTGAAACGAAAATTGAACAATTTTTAAAAAAAAATATATATATATATAAAGTGATATGAAAATTAAATAATTTAGATATTGAAACATCTCTGATTCCCCTTAATGGTATAATTATATAATTTTTTTTTTTTACAAAGAAAAAGTGAAACGAAAATTTAATAATTTAGACAACGTTTTTAAATATTGAAATATTTCTGATTCCCCTTAATGGTAAAGATTACAAAGAGATTTTTTCCTTATTCCAAACTGTTCAAGACTAGATCGTTAGAAAAAATTCCAGAAGACGTTCAAGTAGAGATGAATAATTCCCAAGAAGCATCAGAAGCATGCTAGTACCTCCTCTGTTAGTAGTCATAACGACATTTTCAATTCCCTTAGAATCCCAGATGCTATAAAGGATTTGCCAAAGTTCGATGGTAATCCAAAACTTCTGTATGAGTTTATTAATAATGTAGAAGAAATTCTTTTACATATAAGGGGGGCTGACAATACACCTTACGGACAAATACTACTAAGGTCCGTTCGGAACAAGGTTGTCGATAAAGCGAATGAGGTACTAAACATGTACGGTACACCCCTTAATTGGGATGACATTAGAAATAATTTAATACTACACTACTCAGATAAAAGGACAGAAACTTCCCTTATAAGGGATCTCCATAACATCAGACAAGACGGAAAGACTGTTGAGGTTTTTTATAGCGAGGTGATTGAAATATAGTCAACACTTGCTAATAATGTACTCATCCATGAACATGACCAGAATGTCATAAAAGCAAAAAAGGAACGTTTTTCGGAAATGTGCCTTAACTCATTTCTAACAAATCTCAGAGAGCCTTTGGGATCATCGGTGAGAGCAATGAGGCCTGAATCTTTGGCTTCGGCTTTAGCCTTTTGCATCAAAGAACAGAATATATATTATGGACAGAGCAGGGCTAGACAAAATCCAAATTATTAAGTACGATCAGAATTTTATAAGCCATATTTTGGACGGAACTTTTACTCTTACAATGGGACGGCACGGACACCTGAAGGCAATGGCCAAAGTCAGGTTAGGGTTTCGAGACCTTTTAATAACTATTCTAAATCAAGACCATTTGGTAATTCTAACCCAAGACCATTTGGTAACCAAACCTATAGACCATTCAATAATCAGTCCACACATAATAATAACACCAAGCCTGAACCAATGGATACAAATACCACGTATTCCCGTTTCGGGAATAGACAGATTGGATATTTTAAAACGTCACCAAGCATGAGAACTAACAGGACTTCCAATTCCAGAATGGAATTGAATAATATAGTTGAGTCGTCTAACAGGTATCAAGATCCTGTGGGTAATTTTCAGAATCTCGACAGGTATCAGGACGAGATAACCAACATCGAGGATGACCCAAATAGGCATGCATAGTGGGGAAATAGTAGACATGCATAGTCGGGAAATAGAATTAGATACAGGGCCAACTTTATCAAGTAAACAATTTTTACAGTTTATGGAAGTAGTTAATAGTTCAGATAAAGCACAAGACCTCTTATTGGAGGAACCATTAAAGATAAATAATATATAAAATTAAAGACAAAAAAAATAAAAAAAAAAATATCGATATAAAAAACAATATATAACATTTACATTCTGAAACAATGCCAACAATTTAATAACAGATTATAAATAAAAAAATAAATAAAAAAAACAAGAAACGCTTGCACATATGTATTATTATGTATAACTAAATAGGCATGTAAAGCCTTAACATACTAAACATAAACTGCGATTCCTATCGAAGGACCCTCCAGTTATAACAAAAATTCAAATCTACGATTCTGTAGTCCACAAAACCAGACCCTCCAGGTTAGAAGAATAAATAATTAAAAATAAAACAAGTAAGAGTGCAATATTCGGCTGTGCCGAATCTTATATACCCTTCACCAAATTATACTTAAAAATTTTAAATATTTTTAGGTAAACAAAATTTAATTTTTTTTCCAGTTGCTTTTTGAATTTTTTGGAAAAAAAAATTTTCGATTGTTATTTTAAATTTTTTTTTTTAAATTTAAAATTTTTTTTTTTTTAAACTTTAAAATTTTTTTTTTTTTTAAATTTTAAAATTTTTTTTTTTTAAATTTTAAAATTTTTTTTTTTTAAATTTTAAAATTTTTTTTTTAAATGTCTTTGAAATATCTATCATTAGATATCCATATTGTCTATTAATAATTGTCTATTAATGTCTTAGTAATCCAGATATAGGTAAAAAAATAGGTCAAAAATCGAGGTTGTCTTGGTTTTTTCCTCATATCTCAGCCATTTGTGGACCGATTTTGCTGATTTTAAATAGCAAAATTCTCGAAAGCATGTCTGACAGAATTATTGAAGATTTGGATCCCGAAGATATCTGGGGTCTTCAGAAAACTGATTTCAACAGACAGACAGACAGGCAGACGGACATGGCTTAATCGACTCCGCTATCTATAAGGATCCAGAATATATATACTTTATAGGGTCGGAAATGAAAAATGTAGAAATTACAAACGGAATGACAAACTTATATATACCCTTCTCACGAAGGTGAAGGGTATAAAAAACAAGAAAAATAACGGAATAGTAGAACATTTTATTTATAAAAGAAGATTTTAAATAAAAAAATAAAAAAAATTTTAACTTGCGGAAAAATTTAATAGTTGGAAGTCCATCTTTGTTGAGGACCTTGACGGAATATCAATGGTCTATTTAACAAGAGTACAGAAGGAATATCTGTACAGCGACATATCCCTATCAATATAGCCGACGATCAACATAAAACATAAAAAAATATACAAATAATAAATAAAATAGAATTGTAATAACTACCAGAAAATATTTTTTTTTTTAGAATTCTTAGAAGCTGGATCTACTGGTAGATGAGAATATAAAAGAGAAAATAATAAAGGAATATCATGAGAAAAGTAATCATAGGGGTATTAACGAAACATATTCACACTTAAAAAGAAAATATTTTTTTACTCACATGAAAGAAAAAATTGTTCGAACTATCAATAACTGTATGGATTGCCAGACACAAAAATATAATAGGAAACCACCAGTTTTGCAATTTCAAAAACCAGAGACACCAGCTAAACCTCTCGATATATTACATATAGACCTTTATAATAGCAACAAAGAACAAATCTTAACGATTATTGATAAATTTTCTAAATTCGCTTACGCATCTACCCTTCCGAATAGAATGAGTATATCAGTCGTTGGAGCTATGAATGAATTTATATCTCTTTATGGCATTCCAAAGAAAATAGTTTGTGATCAGGGCTCCGAGTTTAATTCGACTATATTTAAAGATTTCTGTAAACAGTATGACATAGATCTTCATTTTACTTCCTTTCAACAAAGCAGCAGTAATTCTCCTGTAGAAAGACTACACTCTACATTAACTGAAATCTATAGGTTAGTAGCGGCCAAGAGGAAGGAGTTAAAACCCTCGACGGATCATAATGACATGTTCCGTGAAGTCTTGATTACTTAAATAACGCTATTCATTCAGCCACGAAACTTACACCATACGAATTGTTTTTTGGACGACCATACATTTGATAGACACCTTTATGACGAACATGATTACCAACAGAAACTTAATGAATTTCAACAGAAACTATTTCCGTCTATTAAAGAACAAATGCAGAAACAAACTGCTCTTAGAATTGATAAACTTAATGAGAATAGGTCTGAGCCAATGACAAAAGACATCGACGAAATAGTTCTCCGCAAAGAATGTAAGCGCAACAAATTGACACCAAGATTTTCAGCACATAAAATTAAATCTGACAATAACGTGACAAAACAATTCATAAAGCTAGACTTCAGAATAAACTCAAACACCAGAATTTTTCATAGATTACCTTATTTTCGTTTCAGGCTTCTACAAGTGTTGATCGTGATTGAAACTGAACGTGTTTTATTTTTACTCCGAGTTAATTCGTTATTTTAATGTATCTATCGGAAAATAAATATAAATATCACCTGTTTATTATTCACGCGAAAGGACGCTTTTATTTTAATAATATTATTAAATAAAAAATCAAAACAACAACTAAAAGACAAATAAGTAAAGAAAATTCTTTATATTTTTTTTGAACCTTTTTTGTGCATTGACTATTAAATAAAGATCAAGAGTGTTAACGAAAGTAATTACAAATACTCTTTAATGAGTCTCTTTAACGAAAACAGTGAGCGAAGGCTAAATGTAAACGGCAGAAATGCATACGTTACAGTTAATGTACATGAAAAACAAAACAAACAGAAGAATAGATGACAACTTGTTTTTAACCGCCAAGCCTGTTAACCGTGCTCGTTCTTGTTCCCCTGCATTGTCAACAACTAATGATTGTCAAACAAAAGAAAACCCAACAGCTGTTAATCTGGAGTTACCAAAAAGTACAAATACTTTATTTACGCCTGAAAGTATGCTAGCAATATCGGCTTTAGAAACGAAATCCACCACACCGACAACAACTAAAATTAACCCATTAAGCGGCGCTATACCCAAGATTAGTCAACCATTAAATAAAGATAATAAATCCCAAATACAGGTTGGAATGGACCGGTATGTTACAATATTAAAACGGGCACGAAGTCCCAAGTCTTCGAAAGCGGCACCCTTGGCTAAATTATATAAGGGTAGTGAACCTGCTAGACTAAACAATGAAAATCGTTTTTCTGTTCTGGAATGTGAAACAGATGAACCAGTAAATAAAATTACCTCTACAAAACCACCCCCTATTTACTTGAGAGAAAACAATTCAAATTCACTGGTTCAGAGCCTGATCTCATTAATAGGAGAGAACTATTTTTACGTTATCCCAATCAAGAAAGGCACGATTCATGAAACTAAAATACAGGTCAATAGTGAAAACGATTATAGAAAGGTTGTAACATATTTTGAAACTCAAAAGAAAATTTTTACACTTATCAGCTGAAAGGAAGCAAGGGTCTACAAGTTGTACTAAAGGGTATTGACTGTAATGTTGAACCACTCGAAATAAAGCAAAGCTTAGAAGATAAAGACTTTAAGACAAAAAATGTGATAAATATTTGAAATCGCGAAAAAAAAACCCCAACCACTCTTCACTG
This sequence comes from Calliphora vicina, assembly GCF_958450345.1. Taxonomy (NCBI): domain Eukaryota; kingdom Metazoa; phylum Arthropoda; class Insecta; order Diptera; family Calliphoridae; genus Calliphora; species Calliphora vicina. The sequence continues at coordinate 82,476,715 of NC_088781.1, read as the reverse complement.
TTAAACTTGAACCCGGTGACATAAAGCGACCATATAGGTCGCTTAGGAAAAGACCTAAGCTTTCTTAAAAAAAATAAAAAAAAAATAAAAAGGGCCCATTTTGAAAAAAAAAAGTCAAAAATATTTTTGATTTAAAAAAAAAAAATCAAAAATATTTTATTAAATTTTTTTAATTTTTTTTTTCGAAAGATTGCATACATTTATTTTTTTTTTTTTTTCAATTTTATTTTTTTATTTATTGTATCTTCATTCATGAACTAACAACAAGTACTTCAAATCTTATATCTAATAATTATAATTTAATTAGTCCAGCCAGTGCCGGACGAAAAATTGTTTATTCATTTAGCTTTTATTAAATTGGCATTCTTCCTTCTATTCTTTGGATTAGCTCTGCTGTGTCCCTCCTTCTTAACCGAGTGTGGCCACGGTTATTTAATATGTTGCGGGCCAGTGGGTTTGGGTGAATTTCAAGTTTTTTTAAATATTTTTCTGCATTTTTCGTGATCTCAGTTTTTACAAGGGGCACGTTTAGATCTTTGTGTATATTCGCGTTTTTGATATACCAGGGGGCAACTGTGATCATTGTTAAAAACTTGTTTTGGCGTCTTTGGATCTTTTTTTTATGATCATGTTGTAAAGTAGAAGTTTACAATCTAAACTAAGCGTAGAGTTTCTACCAATAAGCCAATTAATTTGAATTGATTTCAATTTCATTTGAATCAACTTTGCATCTATATGACTTTTCCAAGTAAGGCGACGATCGAGATGTATTCCGAGGTATTTCACTTCCGATTGTTGAATTATTGTTTGGTTATTGATATGAATAGGGGGGCATGATTCTCTACGCAATGTAAATGTTATATGGGTACATTTTTGCTCATTGACTTTAATTTTCCATTGTTTTAACCATTTTTCTAATTCAAATATGTGATTTTGTAAGTAACGAGATGCTTCTTGAGGGTTTTCATGAATGCTTAGAATAGCAGTATCATCAGCAAATGTTGATGTATGAGTACGATTGTTAGTTGGCATATCAGACGAATATATCAAATATAAAAAGGATACTGCCCAGGATACTGCCTTGGGGGACTCCAGCTTCAATGGGTTGGGGACTACTTAAAAAGTCTCCTTCTTTAACCTTAAATGTTCGACCAGTTAAATAGCTTTCCAATAGCTTATGTGTGTTTGCGGGTAAATTTTGACTCAGTTTGTATATTAAACCATCATGCCATACTTTATCAAACGCTTGAGAAATGTCAATAAAGAGAGCGGAACAATATTTCTTTTCCTCAAACGCTTTTCTTACAATATTTACAAGTCTATGGGTTTGTTCGATAGTACTGTGTTTTCTTCTAAAACCAAATTGATGATTCGGAATACAATTGTTTTCAATTAACATCGGGTACAACTTGTTCATAAGTATCTTCTCAAATAGCTTTGATATATTGGACAATAGGCTTATTGGTCTGTATGATTCTACTTTTGTGTGATCTTTTCCCGGCTTAGGTATCATGGTAACCAGTGAAACCTTCCATTCTGGAGGATAATATTCAAGGCGTAATATAGCATTAAAAATAAAAAGAATTATTTTTATTGCTATCCGGGGTAGCTCCATAAGCATCTTGTTACTGATTTTATCAATACCAGGTGCTAAATTGGGTGTGTTTCATTTTTCTTGAGATTAACATCACCTGGTTCTAGTTCAACTCTAAACATTGGTTGGGGAATTTTCTCGCGATTTCTAATGTTGACTACATTTTTTATTTTAAACTTGTTATGTTAAAACGCAGCCTTTATATCTTCAGGATCTACACACGAGTCAATAAAGATTGCATAAATAGCTATCTAAACTATTTGGGACACATTTTGCTAAGAACAATAGGTAATAAGTTATATGGATAAAAAAAAACACCTGTTTGGCCAAAATATAAAATTTTGACCTCCTATAACTCAGAGAGTTCTTGACCGATCTTGTTGGAAAATGGTGTCCGAATTACTATCCAATAGAACTAACATTGGTGCAAATTTCATCGCGATCGGAAGACATCGATTTCAAAAGTTGGTTCACTTGACGTGAAATGCCCCATATATATAAAGTGATATGAAAATGAAATAATTTAGATATTGAAACATCTCTGATTCCCCTTAATGGTATAATTATATAAATATAATTATATAAAGAAAAAGTGAAACGAAAATTTAATAATTTAGACAACGTTTTTAAATATTGAAATATTTCTGATTCCCTTTAATGGTAAAGATTACAAAGAGATTTTTTCCATATTCCAAACTGTTCAAGACTAGATCGTTAGAAAAAATTCCAGAAGACGTTCAAGTAGAGATGAATAATTCCCAAGAAGCATCAGGTTCAACCTTTTTGGCGACAAATGCTAGTACCTCCTCTGTTAGTAGTCATAACGACATTTTCAATTCCCTTAGAATCCCAGATGCTATAAAGGATTTGCCAAAGTTCGATGGTAATCCAAAACTTCTGTATGAGTTTATTAATAATGTAGAAGAAATTCTTTTACATATAAGGGGGGCTGACAATACACCTTACGGACAAATACTAAGGTCCGTTCGGAACAAGATTGTCGATAAAGCGAATGAGGTACTAAACGTGTACGGTACACCCCTTAATTGGGATGACATTAGAAATAATTTAATACTACACTACTCAGATAAAAGGACAGAAACATCCCTTATAAGGGATCTCCATAACATCAGACAAGGCGGAAAGACTGTTGAGGTTTTTTATAGCGAGGTGATTGAAATACAGTCAACACTTGCTAATAATGTACTCATCCATGAACATGACCAGAATGTCATAAAGGCAAAAAAAGGAACTTTTTTCGGAAATGTGCCTTAACTCATTTCTAACAAATCTCAGAGAGCCTTTGGGATCATCGGTGAGAGCAATGAGGCCTGAATCTTTGGCTTCAGCAAATATTAGTTTTTGGTTAACATAAGAACAGATTTAAGAATGAAAATAATACATAATTCGTCAATTCACAAGGTCTCTTATCATGTCATAATGTCCTAATATTTTACAATGGTTTTTATAGTTTTTCAAGCAAAAAATGTTCTACAATAATACTACTCTGTATTTTTTTTTTTGTGTTATCGTAACCAACCAGCAGAGACCTGCTACGAATGCCTAAGAGTCGGTTAAGACGAGCTGCTGAGTCGTGATATATTAGGACATTATGACAATATGACTGATAAGAGACCTTGTGAATTGACCAAATGTATTCTTCTTAACATAATTGTTATTTTGCTTAACATAGACAAAACGTGATCACAGTCACTGTTTAAAAGAACAGTGATTTATAAATCACGTTCACTGAGAACAACGTTCTTCAAAAATCACGGGATCGCTCATCTCTAACATACATATGTATAGTCATAATCATATATATAGTAAGACATTAATATCCCTACTGCATTTAATTATACACAAAAGTACATACATATTTTGTTATTTAATAGTTGATCTTGATTGATCTTACTTGCCCAGTTGTAATACAATTTATTTTTTTCACTAGGCAAGTTAGACAAATCATGAAGCATGAACAATCTTGTTACTACCTTACGTACACACAAGTTGTACAAAAGAAAAGTAACAATGATTCTGCATTGCCAATTTTTACTTGTTCTTAATTATTACAAACCAGTTTATTATAATTGTTACTAAGCGTAAACAAAAATGCTCACATTTTCTTACATACATACAATGTGTATGTAAGATAAGGGTTCAATTGCTTACGTACATATGTACTCACAAAATTGTTTGTCAAATGCATCATGATTCTGCATGCCCAATTTTACACTGTTAGTTTGTTACCATGCATGCACAATCATGATCAGCTTTATTAATAGTTTATCATTCTCTTTTTAAATATAAAATGTGAACATTGATGAAAAACAAGTCAGTCTTAATTTGGAAAAATCAAAGTGCAGTAGAAAGCTAATAAACAACATTAAACATTATTAATTTTAAGGATCCGCGAAAAGGATTAAATTTTATTAACAATATATAAAAATATATATACTTACATTGTAATAATAATAAATAAAATAAATTGTAATAAAATGAATTAAAGGTTTCCTTTTTTTTAACAAATCGAAAATAAAATTTTTAAGTCCATTTGTGGACAAAGATTGTTTGTTACGTGTTGGAGGTAGACTAAGTTATTCAGGACTAAGTTTCGAGGAACGCCATCCTGTAATAATTCCTGAAAAATCGCACTTTGCTACGCCTTTTGTCGACTACACACATAAGATTTTGCATCACGCTGAACACTATATTATGCTAAGGGTTATACGACAAGAATACGTAAAATGAAAATATATTTAGAAGGATATACATTTGTTGTAATCACCGACCATTTGTCGTTAAAATGCCAGGAGATTTTTTCAGAAATCCCTACGCTTATGCAAAAATCCCTTTTTTTCCCTACACCCAATTTTTATTTTCCCTACACTACTTTTTTCAATTTTGAACACCTAAGTTGTGTTCAGAAAAAAAAGTCTTTTGAAATTGGCCACATAATTGGTTTTTTCCGGGACTTGTTTGTCAAAAAAGAATCCATTGTTTGGGTTTTTATTTTTGAAAGATTTTTTGTCCATTTGGGTATTAGCATGTTTACTTAGATTTGATTTACCGCAATTTAATATTTTGCCACAAGCCTTGTAATCTGCATTTAAAGTCAACCAACTTGAGCTGTATTTCTTTGGTTTGTTTTCATCATTATCAAAAGGCGATTCGGACATTTTTTCTAAAATTAGTTATGTTTTAATGTTATTTATTAATTAAAAACTTACTTATTAAAATCGAAGGGACCTGAAAAGATGGCGTACGTATATAAAAAATGTACAAAACCAAACAAGTGTTTACTTCAAAAGAAATTTTATTGTAGAAACTACTCTAGTTGTCAAAAATTATCATTTTATAGTTTGAAAGCGGTGATAATACAGTAGTTTTGACTTACCTGCCTTTTACTTAAGAGCATTTTGCATATAAGTGCACAAAACTTGTATTTTGTATATTTATTTACCAAACTCCATATAAATTCGATAATTTAAGTGCATTGTACATACCTGCACATTTAAGATAAGTGCATAATACTTTTGGAAGCTATAACTGGTTTTCATGAAAAAAATTTAATTTAGCTGCCTAATACAAAATTAAATCAAAACAAATAAGAAAAATACGATTTTGAATGAAAAAATATGTTGTAAACTTCTTAATAATTTTAAAAGTAGCTAAAATATCAATTTGACGTTATTTTTAGACGGAAAAATCACAAAGCTTCATGTAAATTATTTGCCGTTAGCTGCTTTTTTGGGCAGTAAACTGTAAATGCACTTACCAGCATCAATGAGCAGGTAAGTGCATTGAGGTTATCTGCATTTTTAACTTACCTGCACAAAATATCGTGCAAAGTTGATTGTGCAGCTCAAAATTACTGTATAAAGATGCCACATTATTATTTACTTCATATTATACCAGATTTACGAGTTTCTAATGATACACTTAAATTTTTTTAATTTTATAATTGGAAAATATATAGTTTTAAATTGCCATTACAAAAATCTACAATTCCACAAAAGTAAGAAATCTTTCCTTACATTTTTTTGTTAAAAAATCCCTACAAAAAGGGAAAATTTCCTACACTTGACATCAGTGATTGTGATGAATATTGTTATCCATGGAAACTTTCTGTGGGAACGAATCTCAGAGAACGTGTCTTGAAGGAAAATCATGACGACGCAACAGCTGGTCACCTCTGCATCCGGAAAACAATTAATCGCGTGTGTAATCGTTACTATTGTGAGGAAATGTTCATCGTTTCAAAAATATAAAATCAGCCAACAAAAGCCAGCAGGAGAAATGTTAGTCGGAATACCAGAGGAACCATGGGCTTGCATTTGTCTCGATTTTGTTGGACCGCGTACTAAACATGGAAACACCATGTTACTCGTTATCATCGATCGATTTTCAAAATGGACGGAAGTGATACCCATACGGAGAACGTGTATTATCTAGGTTCTGAGTTCCCAAAATAGATATCACAGATTTTGGCTCACAATTTACGAGTAAAGTGTTTCAAAAATACTTGGAAGAGATTGGTGTTACGCAACAATTAACTGCACCATACACATCACAACAAAATCCTACGGAACGCGCCAACAAAACGATTATATCGCAGCTATTGAAAACAAACACACCATTTGGGATGAACTTCTTCCTGAAATCACCTTAGCATAAATACAAGCTGTTCTGAATCAACAGGATATTCACCAGACACAGGAGCACCAACACTAAACTCAAAGGAAAGAGCCGTTCAATTAAAGGAAATTTTCCACAGGATCAAAAAAGGCATTATAACTTGAGACTTCGTATATGGAAGTCGCAAATAGGTTTAGAAATTTGACAAGTGCGGATTGTTAGTGTTAGACATTATAAAAAACAAAGTGATTCTGTTATTGGTCTTCGAAACCGAACAACTTTAAAGACAGCTGAAAAACCAAAAGTTAATTTTGCAGTTTATGAATGGTTCCGGAAGGAACAATAATCCGATTTCTTGATTAACAGTGAAGGAAAGGCTAAAATATTCCACTCAACATTTAACAATAAAGCGACATGGTATTCACAAACTTAATGCTGCAGGAGAAAAATCTTAGCTAATTATTTTTGTGGAAATATTAAATGAATTCATATCAATGGAAAAACTCACCAATGAGACATTTTTTGAAAGATATGTTTTGACAGACATTTTTTGAAAGTTTTTACGTCAGAGCAGTTTGGTTTGCCATAATGAAAATTTCATAAAATGGCTCAAGGTCTCAAAGGAGAGACCACATTAGTTTGCGTTAATGCTGCTGGTACACACAAGTGCAAAGTATTATTTATTGGGAAAAGTGCTAGTCCAAGAGCTTTAAAAAATTTTCATGAGATTACCGTAAGGCCAATACCCAAAAGGGTAACACAGCAAATATTTTTAGAATGGTTTAACAATAATTTTGTACCAAAACTACGAGAGCATTTTAAGAAAATCGGTCAAAAAGATGATAGTAAAATCATTTATTCATGCTGAAAACGTTATTGTGAAATTTTGTCCACCAAATTGGACGACTTTGATATCAACCTAGCCATAGATATATCTGATTTTGGATGACCATAGCGTGTACCGGCTACAAATTCGCTCCAACCGAATAATTAAAAAAAAAATATTCGTCAACCGACGAGGGGAGGACCAGTGAGGACTCAAAGTCATATACATACATCAGAATTTATTTTAGATCGGTTTTAATGATTTTGAAAATATTTAAATTTTACACTTTGTTAAATGGAATTGTGCTAGATATAGGGTGGAAAGACTTATTTAAAATCGGAGTTATATGATTTTGAAAATAGTGAAATTTCACACTTTGTTAAAAGGAGCAGAAAAAAATGGAAAAAATGGGTAACATTTGGAATTGTGCTATATTCAGAATTTATTTCAGATCTGAGTAATATAATTTTTAAAAATAGTAAAATTTCACATTTTGTTAAAAGAGTAACATACTAGTTGTTGTAACAGTTCGACTGTGGCTGAAGTTCTTTCCTAAAAGTATAAGAATAATTTTTTTTTAATTGTGTTGGTGTCTTTAGATGCTATCGGAAGCTGGAGAAACTGCGCCACATTAGTCGGTCTTAACCATAGGATAATTGAATAAATGCAAAGTATGGTATGAGGACTTTAATAACAGGCGAGGTAACGGTTTAAATTGTCAGGAACAATTAGTTTTCAGTAGCAGTTGAGAAAACTGCACCAACCTTAATTGAGCTAATATGGATCTTGAATGCATGGGTAATTGTCTCTCACTATTCGATATCGCAGGAGGTGTTTAGGATCGTTTTTCATCAGCCAAAACTCTGTAATTTTTGAACCGATAGAGATAGTTTAGATTTTTTTTTGATTTTCTTGAATTCTTCTCCAGTTTTTATTTCATTAAAATCGGTTCATCAGTTGTTGAGAAATTTAAAGCTAAACTTGAAATTTTCATTTTTATAGCATTTAGTATGAAAATGTGAAATTGTTTTTTGCAATTTACAAAAATCACATTTTTTATAAAATAACATAAAATATTTGATTTTAACAGCATGCCACGCCTACTATTGCCAATATTTTTATCTAATTGGCATTAATTTTGGCATTAAAATTTTTGAAATCGCAGTTAACAAAAATGAAATTAAGTTCTGAGCCTTGTCCATGCCTCAAGAGGTGCCAGCTAGAACTAAGGACATTATTCCTATTTCTAACCTTTTGGTTGATGTAAATTTCATGCCATGAGAAGTGAAGGACGATGTCGGAGACTACCCCTAAAATGTTTGGGTTTTGAACGGTAGGGATAATTCATCCTTCGACTGAGATGTTGAGCGTCGTCCTTACTTCTTTGGTCAAAGAGGTGAAAAGGGACAAAGAGAGGATTTCGAAGCAGATAACCTTAATTTTCGTTCCTGTTATTGGCACTTATGTCGTCAATGTTGACTCCTGATGAAATTATAGTACAGACATCTGTGGCGGGTTCAGGAACTCGAGCGACGTTAATTTGGATTTCCACAATTGGAGATTCAAGATATTTGATATCGAATCTCCAATTGTGGAATCGAACCCTATGTTGAAATTGTATACATCTTCAATTTCATTTATGTGGGTTAAAATATTTAATGCATTGCGACAAATTGTCAACAAATATTCTTCGATTTCACATGACAGACTATTCATATGATGGTATGTGTGGAGCCTTATCTTTTCCATAATAGCATATTGGCAATTAAGTTTAATAAGTTCACAGAAAAAATTATTGCATAAATTTGTTCAATTAATTTATTTTTTGGTTCTATTTTAAACTTTAATAATTTTTTTTAATTAATTCAATTATTTTTTTACTTGGTTGAAGAATTTTTCGAAAAACAAACAAATCTGACTTTTTAAAAGAAAATAAAATAGAAAAGAAAAAATATTTAGAAAATGTGTATATATTTTAGTCAAATATAATAGTTTTGTAGACAATGTCCTCAATTTGGACAATTTTCAAAGCCTTTTATTCCGAATGGTGGGATGTCATGTTCTTCTATGGATTATGTTAAGCTGCACGGTAAGTACAAACATGTTAGATTGTATATAAATGTCTATAATTTTAAAGTCTTTGTACATATAGGAAGCAAGCGTTATGGATGTGTAAATGCGGAATCCGATATATGAAATACATTTTCTTTTGGAGATGATATTCCTTAGGTAAGTACGATTGTATTCCTCTTTAAAATGTCCTTAATTTGATGTAATTTTTCTTTTATCATCCATTAGATCTTATTTTTTTGGAATGCCTGCCCTAGCTGACGCAGTTAAAGTTTTGCGGATTCCAATGTTTGTTGATACAGATATTCCCAACTTATTATTCCGATTGATCTTAGGGATAATACTTCCATTTTCGGGTAAGTACTGGTTCAGACAAGAGAATTTGTTCAATACGATGTTGAGTTTCTTTGTTTTTGTTTCACCCCAAGGTCCAAATGCAACGTTAGTTGAAGGCTGCCACCGAGATGATGCCATGTTTATTTTTAGTTTCTAGTTAAATTATAAGTATTTATGTATTTACATTAGACATTACATACATTACATTCATTACATACATTACATACATTACATACATTACATACATTACATACATTACATACATTACATACATTACATACATTACATACATTACATACATTACATACATTACATACATTACATACATTACATACATTACATACATTACATACATTACATACATTACATACATTACATACATTACATACATTACATACATTACATACATTACATACATTACATACATTACATACATTACATACATTACATACATTACATACATTACATACATTACATACATTACATACATTACATACATTACATACATTACATACATTACATACATTACATACATTACATACATTACATACATTACATACATTACATACATTACATACATTACATACATTACATACATTACATACATTACATACATTACATACATTACATACATTACATACATTACATACATTACATACATTACATACATTACATACATTACATACATTACATACATTACATACATTACATACATTACATACATTACATACATTACATACATTACATACATTACATACATTACATACATTACATACATTACATACATTACATACATTACATACATTACATACATTACATACATTACATACATTACATACATTACATACATTACATACATTACATACATTACATACATTACATACATTACATACATTACATACATTACATACATTACATACATTACATACATTACATACATTACATACATTACATACATTACATACATTACATACATTACATACATTACATACATTACATACATTACATACATTACATACATTACATACATTACATACATTACATACATTACATACATTACATACATTACATACATTACATACATTACATACATTACATACATTACATACATTACATACATTACATACATTACATACATTACATACATTACATACATTACATACATTACATACATTACATACATTACATACATTACATACATTACATACATTACATACATTACATACATTACATACATTACATACATTACATACATTACATACATTACATACATTACATACATTACATACATTACATACATTACATACATTACATACATTACATACATTACATACATTACATACATTACATACATTACATACATTACATACATTACATACATTACATACATTACATACATTACATACATTACATACATTACATACATTACATACATTACATACATTACATACATTACATACATTACATACATTACATACATTACATACATTACATACATTACATACATTACATACATTACATACATTACATACATTACATACATTACATACATTACATACATTACATACATTACATACATTACATACATTACATACATTACATACATTACATACATTACATACATTACATACATTACATACATTACATACATTACATACATTACATACATTACATACATTACATACATTACATACATTACATACATTACATACATTACATACATTACATACATTACATACATTACATACATTACATACATTACATACATTACATACATTACATACATTACATACATTACATACATTACATACATTACATACATTACATACATTACATACATTACATACATTACATACATTACATACATTACATACATTACATACATTACATACATTACATACATTACATACATTACATACATTACATACATTACATACATTACATACATTACATACATTACATACATTACATACATTACATACATTACATACATTACATACATTACATACATTACATACATTACATACATTACATACATTACATACATTACATACATTACATACATTACATACATTACATACATTACATACATTACATACATTACATACATTACATACATTACATACATTACATACATTACATACATTACATACATTACATACATTACATACATTACATACATTACATACATTACATACATTACATACATTACATACATTACATACATTACATACATTACATACATTACATACATTACATACATTACATACATTACATACATTACATACATTACATACATTACATACATTACATACATTACATACATTACATACATTACATACATTACATACATTACATACATTACATACATTACATACATTACATACATTACATACATTACATACATTACATACATTACATACATTACATACATTACATACATTACATACATTACATACATTACATACATTACATACATTACATACATTACATACATTACATACATTACATACATTACATACATTACATACATTACATACATTACATACATTACATACATTACATACATTACATACATTACATACATTACATACATTACATACATTACATACATTACATACATTACATACATTACATACATTACATACATTACATACATTACATACATTACATACATTACATACATTACATACATTACATACATTACATACATTACATACATTACATACATTACATACATTACATACATTACATACATTACATACATTACATACATTACATACATTACATACATTACATACATTACATACATTACATACATTACATACATTACATACATTACATACATTACATACATTACATACATTACATACATTACATACATTACATACATTACATACATTACATACATTACATACATTACATACATTACATACATTACATACATTACATACATTACATACATTACATACATTACATACATTACATACATTACATACATTACATACATTACATACATTACATACATTACATACATTACATACATTACATACATTACATACATTACATACATTACATACATTACATACATTACATACATTACATACATTACATACATTACATACATTACATACATTACATACATTACATACATTACATACATTACATACATTACATACATTACATACATTACATACATTACATACATTACATACATTACATACATTACATACATTACATACATTACATACATTACATACATTACATACATTACATACATTACATACATTACATACATTACATACATTACATACATTACATACATTACATACATTACATACATTACATACATTACATACATTACATACATTACATACATTACATACATTACATACATTACATACATTACATACATTACATACATTACATACATTACATACATTACATACATTACATACATTACATACATTACATACATTACATACATTACATACATTACATACATTACATACATTACATACATTACATACATTACATACATTACATACATTACATACATTACATACATTACATACATTACATACATTACATACATTACATACATTACATACATTACATACATTACATACATTACATACATTACATACATTACATACATTACATACATTACATACATTACATACATTACATACATTACATACATTACATACATTACATACATTACATACATTACATACATTACATACATTACATACATTACATACATTACATACATTACATACATTACATACATTACATACATTACATACATTACATACATTACATACATTACATACATTACATACATTACATACATTACATACATTACATACATTACATACATTACATACATTACATACATTACATACATTACATACATTACATACATTACATACATTACATACATTACATACATTACATACATTACATACATTACATACATTACATACATTACATACATTACATACATTACATACATTACATACATTACATACATTACATACATTACATACATTACATACATTACATACATTACATACATTACATACATTACATACATTACATACATTACATACATTACATACATTACATACATTACATACATTACATACATTACATACATTACATACATTACATACATTACATACATTACATACATTACATACATTACATACATTACATACATTACATACATTACATACATTACATACATTACATACATTACATACATTACATACATTACATACATTACATACATTACATACATTACATACATTACATACATTACATACATTACATACATTACATACATTACATACATTACATACATTACATACATTACATACATTACATACATTACATACATTACATACATTACATACATTACATACATTACATACATTACATACATTACATACATTACATACATTACATACATTACATACATTACATACATTACATACATTACATACATTACATACATTACATACATTACATACATTACATACATTACATACATTACATACATTACATACATTACATACATTACATACATTACATACATTACATACATTACATACATTACATACATTACATACATTACATACATTACATACATTACATACATTACATACATTACATACATTACATACATTACATACATTACATACATTACATACATTACATACATTACATACATTACATACATTACATACATTACATACATTACATACATTACATACATTACATACATTACATACATTACATACATTACATACATTACATACATTACATACATTACATACATTACATACATTACATACATTACATACATTACATACATTACATACATTACATACATTACATACATTACATACATTACATACATTACATACATTACATACATTACATACATTACATACATTACATACATTACATACATTACATACATTACATACATTACATACATTACATACATTACATACATTACATACATTACATACATTACATACATTACATACATTACATACATTACATACATTACATACATTACATACATTACATACATTACATACATTACATACATTACATACATTACATACATTACATACATTACATACATTACATACATTACATACATTACATACATTACATACATTACATACATTACATACATTACATACATTACATACATTACATACATTACATACATTACATACATTACATACATTACATACATTACATACATTACATACATTACATACATTACATACATTACATACATTACATACATTACATACATTACATACATTACATACATTACATACATTACATACATTACATACATTACATACATTACATACATTACATACATTACATACATTACATACATTACATACATTACATACATTACATACATTACATACATTACATACATTACATACATTACATACATTACATACATTACATACATTACATACATTACATACATTACATACATTACATACATTACATACATTACATACATTACATACATTACATACATTACATACATTACATACATTACATACATTACATACATTACATACATTACATACATTACATACATTACATACATTACATACATTACATACATTACATACATTACATACATTACATACATTACATACATTACATACATTACATACATTACATACATTACATACATTACATACATTACATACATTACATACATTACATACATTACATACATTACATACATTACATACATTACATACATTACATACATTACATACATTACATACATTACATACATTACATACATTACATACATTACATACATTACATACATTACATACATTACATACATTACATACATTACATACATTACATATGTTCCTAAACGTGGGCAATATGCCCACGTTTAGGAACAAAGATAGGCAGGCGGTTATAGACATGACCTTGACGAACCAAGATGATAATTTCGTTAGAGATTGGAGGGTATCCACGGACTGTTCCTTTTCGGATCATAGTAGGATCACCTTCACTTTGAATTTTAACTCGTCCTTAAGGGTACCATTTAGGGATCCTAGGCGGACAAATTGGGGAACCTTTTATGATAAGGTACGTACTGGGTTTGAGCAGTTTAATCTATGTGAACTGATACCACCCAATTTGGAAATAACGGTGAACAATTTCACGCGTTTATTAAATGAGAGCTATGAGTCATCATGCCCAATGAAATTTCCCGGCAGGCGTAAACAGCCAAAATGGTGGACTAAGGAACTTCAAGTTCAAAGGTCGACGGTTAGGAAATCTTTTAATAGGGCAAAGCTCACTGGATTACAAGGAGACTGGAACAACTACAGGGTGTGCTTCAATAAATACAAGGGAGATCTGAAAAGAGCGAAGCGGACTTCATGGAGAAATTTTTGTGAATCCGTTGATAGCGTCAATGAGATGTCAAGATTTCGGAGAATTTTATCCAAAGACCCAAAGGTCATAGGGTATATTCAAAGAGCTGATAACTCATGGACGGAATCTAGCTCGGAAACACTCTCCCTGCTTATGGAAACACACTTTCCTGGTTGTGAAAGTATAGGCACTAGGGCTGACGATCAGGGGGCTAACATGCCTGAGGGAACTAGTCATGACTCTAGACAAATTGAGGGAATAGTCACTAGGGAAAAACTAGCCTGGGCGGTAAAATCTTTTGACCCGTATAAATCACCGGGTCCGGATGGAGTATTTCCGGCGATGCTGTGTAATATCCCGGATACGGCATTATTCCTCTTGGCGGATATCTTCAAGGCCTGTCTCAGTAGAAGGTATCTGCCGCGTGGGTGGAGAGAGGTCAAGGTTGTTTTCATACCAAAGGCCGGTAAGGCCAGCCACTCGAAACCAAAGGATTTTAGACCTATTAGCCTATCGTCTTTTCTTTTGAAGACATTAGAACGACTGATAGATCTACATCTAAGGAGCAATATAGATACCCATCTCATTAGCAACGCTCAACATGCCTACCTCAAGGGTAAATCCGTTGAGAGTGCGCTTCATGAAGTGGTCGGTTGTATAGAGCACAGTCTGAAGCATAGGGAATATACTTTGGCTGCGTTTCTTGATATAGAAGGTGCCTTTAACAACATCAGGACAGAGGCAATTAGGAACTCGTTAGTAGAACTTGGGGTCGACGACTTTCTAGTGAATTGGATAATCTTAATGCTGGAAAGCAGGATTATCAATTCAACCCTAGGGGACGATGTGATCAGAAGACGGGTTACCAGAGGTACACCACAAGGTGGAGTTCTTTCTCCTCTACTGTGGTTACTGGCGGTTAATCCTATTCTCAGGACCTTCGAATCTAAGGGTAGGAAGATAGTCGCCTATGCGGATGACGTGGTGATCCTGATTAAGGGAAAATTTCTCTCAACTATCAGTGACATCATGCAGGAGTCGCTTAGCGATCTCTCATCCTGGGCAAAGACTAACGGGCTGGGTGTAAACCCATCAAAGACAGAATTGGTGTTGTTTACTAGGAAGTATAAGGTAGAGAACTTCAAATTGCCGAAACTAGACGGCGTCGAGCTGAGTTTATCAGGGGGAGCCAAGTATTTAGGAACCTTCCTTGACAATAAACTGTCATGGAAAATAAATACGCAGGAAAGACTGAAAAGGGGCCTTAATGCCTACTATACATGTAGGAACTCAATAGGCAAAAACTGGGGCTTGCGACCGAGTATGGTTAATTGGATCTACACTTCTGTTGTTAGACCTATTATTACTTATGGCTGCACAGTGTGGTGGGAGGCAATGAGGAAACGTAGCTACAGGGCTATACTCAACAAGGCTCAAAGATGTGCATGTCTGGGTATCACAGGTGCCCTAGGCAGCACCCCGCAGGCGGCGTTGGATATAATCCTGAATCTACTACCCATTGAGATATATGTTGAAAGTGTGGCAGCAAGGAACTTACTCAGACTATCTGAGTCTTCCTTAGTGAAATCCTTGCGGATGGGACACACTATGATACTGTATGAAGCAGGTCTTGTTAGTCAGGGCATTACTCCATCTGGAATCTCTGACTAT